>NW_004444055.1:6465023-6480324 GCF_000243295.1 Trichechus manatus latirostris | reverse complement strand
GGCACCATCTAGTTCTTCTGGTCTCAGGCTGATGCAGTCCCTGGTTTATGTGGCCCTTTCTCTCTCTGGGGCTAATACCTTCCCTGTGACTTTGGTGTTCTTCATCCTCCTTTACCCCAGGTAAGTTGGGACCAATTAACACATCTTAGATGGCCTGGCTGCTCGCTAGCTTTTAAGACCCCAGATGCCACTCACCAAAGCAGGATGCAGAACATTTTCTTAATAAATTTTGTTATGCCAATTGACCTAGATGTCCCCTGAAAGCATGGTCTCCAGACCCCCGCCCCTGCTACTCTATCCCTCAAAGTGTTTGGTTGTATTCAGGAAACTTCTTAGCTTTGGTTTAGTCCAATTGTGCTGGCTACCACTGACTAATCTTAATGTGATTTATTCCCTGCCTTCCCCCTTTACTGAGATCAGCTGATATCAGGTTACTTCTGGCCTGGCTGCTACTAATTTGACCCTTCACTGACCTGCAGCCATGAGACTTTTTGAGATTTAAATTAGGAGACCCTAGAGTCTTTTTCATTGTGCCCTTGTGGCACAACAGTTAAAGCGCTCAGCTGCCAGCCAAAAGATATGCAGTTCAAACACCGACAGCCGCTCCATGAGAGAAAGATGTGGCAGTCTGCTTCGGTAAACATCACAGCCATGGAAACTCATGCCCCGTTTGGCCGTACTACTCTGTCCTATAGGGTCACTATGAGTCAGAATTGACTGGACAACAACTGGTTAGAGTCTTTTTCATTAAATCAGGAGGTAATGGTTTGTTGACTATCCTTTTCTAACAGGATAAGATTTATAAATTTATATTGCTGTAGAGCAGTTTCTGGCAGGCTTTTATAGTTTGGGTCAGGATTTTTATGGTCAATATTTGGTTTCACGGCTAAGAAAAACTTTAAATTAAAGTAAGATGTCTGTTATTAATTATCCTCGTCAACACTATTAATACCACTTATATTAACTGAAGTACTTTAGTGTCTGTGATTCTTCCCTCATGCTACCTTCTTCATGCTGACAAGACATTTTCAGATCTAAAATTTTCACAAAGGACCATTTATTTGAGCCCTGGCTGCAATTCAGTACTTTAAATTTCAGACTATTCTAAGCAACTCATTGGTTTAAGCAATATACTGTTTGAATGAGATGGTCTCTGGAATCTCTTCCACCACTGACTTTCTATCAAATCAAAAGAGGAGATAGAAGTGGCATAGGTCTAAATTCTATACAACTTACCATGCTAATTATGCCATCTAGGGAGGACAGCTGGCTAGTTGTCAAGAGACTTCAGAAAAATCATTTACTTTAGTAAATTCACTCTAGTACAGGCTCTGAATCTTCACTTTGCAGGCTCAAAAACTTGAATTTTTTGTCGGCACATTGAAAGTAAATTCTTCTCTTAGCAGACTTACATCATCCAAGCTTACAGAGACTGAAATACCATTTTATTAATTACAATGGGCAATAAAACTTTCATGTGGATTGTTATGTTTGCATCAACAGGACTAGTGCATGGCCTCCTGAAAGGCAAAACTATATGGGAAGCCAGTTATAATTGAAAACTTTTGGGGATATGTATTCAGAACAAGAGGAGATAGTTGAATAACACATATTAGGGACAAGTTTGTCATGTGGCCTGGAGTGTTTTGAGTCTGTGAGTCAAGATATCTTATCTTCTTGATGAAAACTATTGACTTCTGACTTTGGGGGTTTCATTTCCTATTCTTTGGGATGACCATTCCTCTTCTGATAACACAATGGTGAATAGGACCCTTCAGAGGTATGGCAGTCTAATAGAGGAGGCAGTCAAGTCAACAGTTCATCATAGGGTTGAATACAAAATGTAGGTACACACAGGCTGTGTAACTTAGTTTTATGGGGTAGTGAGACTTGGGGATGAGTAGGAATTAGACAGGTAAGGCGAGGCTGGGTGTGAGGAACATTCTAGGTATACAGAATAGCATATGTAATGGGAGAGATTGTGATAAGGTCAGAAAATTGCAATAGTTCAGTATGCCTCAAGTATACAGTGCAAAGAAAATAATGCCAACAGATGAAGATAGAGGGGTAGCTGGGGCAAGATAATGTGAAGGGCTCACAAACCACAATAAGGAGTTTGGGTTTTTTTCCTGAAAACAATGGGGAGCTGATGAGGAATTTTAAGCAGGGGAGCAATGATCAGACTGTGCTTTAAAAAAGGGTCACTATGGCCACAGTGTGGAGAATGAATTGGAGGGATGCAAGACTAGAAACAGAGAGACAAGTTGGTAACCCAGGTTAGAGTGAGTGGCTCAAAAAATGGGGTACAGTGAGGTAGAATTTACAGGACTAAGTGATTAATTGGATATGGGAAGTAGTAAAAAGGAAGTGGTCAAGGATGACATTCAGATTTCCAGCTTGGGCATGGTAGTGCCAATCACTGATACAGGAATACAAGAGCTCTTGGAGAAGGAGTGGAGGGTGGGCAGGAGAGGGAAATGGTGAGTTCAGTTTAGAGTATAAGCATTTCAAATTGAGCTTGAGGATTCTGTAGGATATCCAATTGGAGTTGTTCAATAAGCAGTTGGATATATGGGTTTCATATTCAGAAGAGAGATCTGGGCTAGAGATTTGGGAATTATCAGCAAATATGTTACGTGGAATGGAAACCACAGGAATGACTGGCAACCCATTAAGAATGTATAGGGCAGGTAATAATAGTCCTGTAGCCATAAGCCTGGATTAAGTCCACCTTGCTTAGCCAACATTTTTTAAATCAACAAACAATAATTCCACTCACTCTTCCATGTGCATTCTGGCAAAGTTCTTCCAAAGTTGAATAGCTTCAGTACATGATTGGAAGCTCCATGAAGGTAGCAGTATGTGTTGTATACCCTACTTCATTATTTAAAAAACAAACAAAACAGTTGCCACTGAGTCGATTCAAACTCATGGCAACCTCAGGTGTTTCAGAATAGAACTGTGCTCCTGTATAGGAGCTGCAATCTTTCTGAAGCAGATTCCCAGGCTCTTCTTCCAAGGTGCCTTTGGGTGGATTTAAACTGTGAAGCCTTCGGTTAGTAGCCAAGCACTTAACCATTTGCACCACCCAGGGACACCTCTATTTTATTATTTTTGTTGTTAGATGTTGATAAGTCCGTTATTATAATACTGTAAATGTTGTTGCCTGCCTTATGCCAGCCAGCACTCCTGCTGCTGCCCCTAAATGGACTGATTACTGCTGGGGCAATTATAGGGTCATGTCATGGATATTCACTATTCACCCTGTTCCACTCTGGTCTGTATTTCTGGAAGCTGAACTTCATCCACTCACTGTATCCACAGGGTCCCTTGTCCTTTGGCTTCTCATTGGGTTTGGCCAGTAGGAAACATCAGCAGGAATTCCAGAAAGCGGGAAGGAAGTAATTCCAAGGCATATATTCCTTTGATACCCTTCCATTTCTAAGGGATTTCTAAATGTTCCTCTACTGAAGGTCACACTCCTGTCCTGCAGCTGTCACCTACAACTGTCTTTGGATTCTGGTAGCTGCTCTCTCTTCTTGCCCCTTCAGGCACTAGCCCAACTAGATATATGGCAACTCCTGCTGTTACTAAACTAGAGATCCTTTACCATTTCTTGTTAACTTCCCTAAACCCTGATTACATCTATTTAAATAGCCCCTTCCTTTAAAAAATCTCTTTAATTGCATTATCTTTACCCTGATGGATCCCTGACTAGCCCCCCCAACCTTTTTTTTAGTAAAAACCTTGTTTTGAAAACTGTTATGTTAAACAGATAAAAGTTAAGCTCCTTTAGCTGATGCAAGGGTGAATAATGTAAGATCTCAAGTGCTGGTTTTCTCCCTTCACTGAGGTGGCTTAGTTGACAAACTTTGTCAACCACTGGACTAAGCAAATCCAAGGAAATGCTGTCCCTACCCAATGCTGGGATGATATCTCTACATGAAACTCTTTAAATAAAGTCACCTGCCCACACAAAAACATTTCAGAAGCCTGTGAGAACACAGATTCAGATAATAGCCCCTTTTCTAGAACTTACCCACACTATCTTTTGTAGTACTCCACGTGCTGTATTATATTTGGTGACTGTTCAGCTAGGGAGTCCACTGGCTGGTCTGGGTTAGAGGACTGACAAGAATGATGTCTTAGATTTGGTTTAAGATTGATTTCACTTTGGTTTACTACTGAACCAGCAAACAGGCCAGGTAAAGGATAGTTACAAAATCAAAGACATAGGTGAGTTAGTTTCCCTAGCTTCCATTTCTTTTCCTGAAATTTGTCTTCTTAGAAAGTCCATGCAAAATGAGAAATTTATCAGGTCAGGAAGTACCAAACCATGAACTTCCTGCCTATTATTGGAGGAGCCATATCAGTACTTAAAGTTCACCCTGTTATCAGAGATGAGAATTTTTGTTGTGCCAACTCTACTTTATTCAATGGTGTATTTTGTAGTCCATCGACTTGAGGTTTAAATGCAATTGGCTTGGCCATGGCTTATTACTTTTATATTAAGGGCATTGTTTTTTAGTAGCTCTTAAAATGTAGCTATTATTTTGGATCTTTCCTAATCAAGACTCCAAAGAAATTAAATAAGATCAGATGCTTTTCTTGAGGTTGCTCAGGTCAACTAGTTGTTGGTGTTAGTTGCTGTTGCACTGATCCTGACTCATGCTGACCCCATGTGTACAGAGTCTGGAGGAAATCAGTGGGGCTACTGGAGAATTCATGTATGTCCCCACTCCCTTAAAGGCCTCCTCTTTGCCTCGCTCCCTACTCTGTTCCTAAAGGCTGAAAGAAGCACAGACTGATACCAGGCTTCAATTAGTTGGTTTAATGATGCTAATATTAAAAGTGAACAATTAGTTTAAGTTAAAAAACAAAAAACTTGATGTCAAATAGCTGGTTAATTGTCCTATGTATATTCCTTAGAATCCATACATTGTTTTGGCCTTATTTATATTGAGCCATCATCTGGCACTTGGTTTATGTTCCTGCATCTAATTACAAATGAATTATTGGCTATCAAACATGAAATTAATAAGGAAGAAAATGCCTTAACATTGTTCTAATTTACAGAATTAGGGAAGAAAATTGTTTTCCATAATATTGGGAAAGTTTGTAGAGTCAAGAAATATACATACATTTCATACCAAAAGACAAAAGATGATTACTGAACAGGATCAAAAGATTGTTGGGTTGCTTTCACGATTGTTAGACTTGGACCATATTTTCTCAAAAGGAAGATATTAGTTTGAGGAACCCTGGTAGGCAATTGTTATAAGAATAATTCATTCATTCATTTAACAAATATTTAGTTAGTGCTTACGATGGATACAGTACAGTTTTTTAATTGTTGGGAATACAGCAATGAATAAGAGATACAGTCCTTGCTCTTAGGAAGTTTACATTCTTGTTGGTTAGACACAAATAAACAAACAAGAAAAATTTAAAAAGGTAGTTTTCTCTGCTTCACAGAGATTTAAAATAAGTGATGTGATAGAGATTGGAGATATTTTAGATGAGGTGGTCTGGAAAAATCTCTCTGAATGTCAGGAAGCGAGCCATAAGATCTCAGGGAAAAGCGTTTCCTAACCTGGAACTGGTTAGTACAAGACAGGGATAAGCATTGCACAGTTGAAGAATTAAAGTCCAAGGTGACTAGGGTACAGTGAGTCAAAGAGAGAGTATTATAAGAGGAAGGCAGGGAAGCAGGCAGGACCAGATTGGGCAAAGTATGTAAATCAGGTTAAGAGGTTTAGATTTTATTCTAATTGTAAAAGAAAGTATGATGCTTAATTTTATGTCAGCTTGGGTAGGCTATGGTAACCAGTCATTTGGTCCAACACTAGTCTAGTTGCTGTCACAAAGTAGTTACATGTTATTAAATCAATTGGCCTTAAATAAAGCAGATCACTTTTTATAATGTGGTAGGTCTCAACCAATTAGTTGAAGACCTTAAAAGCAAAAAGGGAGTTTCCTTAGTGTGTGTTATGCCTCCAGACTGTATATACATATTTTTGCTAGATCTCTCTCTCTCTCTCTCTTTGCTCCTCCCATTGCCTGACCTGTGGATTTTGGGACACAAGCCTGAGGGAGTCTCCATTCTGTTGCCTGACTTAACGTATTTTCATTTGCCAGTCTCTCTCTTTCTATATATAGTGATAAATACAGATAGATATACTAATTTATACCAGTCTCTCTCTCTCTGTATATGTGTATGTGTGTGTGTGTGTGTATATATATATATATATATATATATGTATATCACTGATTCTGTTTCTCTAGAGAACCCTAAAATAGAAAGCTATGATCAAGGAGAACAGTGACATTATCTGATTTGCATTTTTAAAAGGTGTTCCTAGCTGCTGTGTAGTGAATTGATTGTAGGGCAGTCAAAGTAAAATAGAGACCAGTTAGGAGACTACTATAGTAGTCTACACAGGAGTTGAGGGTACCTTGGACTAGGGTGATAATGGAGAGAAGTGGAAGATTTGGGATACTTCTTAGAGTTAGACCTGTCAAGGCTTCCTGATGGATTGGCTAGATGGAAGGAAAGTAGTGAGGTAAAGAGAGAAATCAAAGATAATACCAAGACTTTTGGTTTGAGCCAACTAAGTATCTGATAATTGTACATATTGAGACAAGAAAATTGGTGAAGAAGCAGTTTTGAAGATAATATTTTTTTTTGGTTATGTTAAGTTTGAGATGTTCATTAGACATCCAAGAGGAAATATGAAGTAGATGATCTGATATACAAGTCTAGAAATCTGAGGAGAGGTTAGGGCTGAAGATAAAGATTTGGGAGTCTTGGGCAAAGAGATGACTTGTAGGTCATGTGTGATTCATAAAAGAAGGGACCTTAGGATAGAGTGGGGGTATACTCTAACAGAAGATACGCAGTAGGGAAAAGCCATCAGAATCTGAGAAGGAGTAATCATTGAAAATAAAAACCATAAAATGCAGTGTCAAGAGAATAAAACAACCCAACAAGAGAGTGATCAACTGTTTTGAATGTAGCTGAGAGTCAAAATCAATGGTAAAGTCATCACTGAATTTGGCATCATGCAGCCATTGGTGATCTTAATAAGAGCAGCCTCATTGGAATCGTTGAGAAGAAGGCTTAATTGGAGTGGGTTGAGGAGAAAATTCGAGGTAAGAAAGTGAAACAACTAGAGGTACGCACTTTTTTTTTTAGAGTGAGAAAAAGGTGGAAAGTGTAACAGGACTCCTGGACAGTGCTGACTGCTTATCTGAGGTCTCTGGTTATTAACGTAAAATGAACCCAATAACCCCAGGTATATACATGTTATCTCTATGCTCCTGTGTAGTATAGAGTCGGTGGATAGTTGGGTTTAACCAGGATTCAGGCTCTGCTAGATAAATACCATGGAGAGGTGAAGAAGTTATTTGCAAGGGTATGCGGTAGGGGCTATAATGTTTGAACATAGACATTGAGCTGGGTTTTGATGGAAATTAGGACACTAGGAAAATCACTAGTAGTAAGAAAATGAGAGGAGTTAATGGATTGGAAATCTTGATGGGGCCAAAGGATTGCTGGTGTGGGAATATTAAGGTAAGTGAGCTGAATGGATAAGAATTAGTGGTCAGATAGGGTAAGTGGAACTGCTACGTGTGGGAACTGCATGATTAGTGAAGGGTATTCTTACATGATTATGTTTCACCCAGTGTTTATTTTCTTTCAGAGTAATTAAGTTCTCTAGTGTATTATTCCAATGATGGCATTACCATAAAATGCAGAGGAGTGCACAGTTTTTTGAATAATCCATCTAGCTAAACAGTAGATTGAGCCTATTACATTAGTTAAAAGATTCCACAGGAGAATTCCAGTAAATAGAAAGCCCTGGCATACAATGCTAAAAAGCAATTTATAACAAAATTAATTTTTTGAAAAATAAACAAAAAACTGAAATAAATATCCATTTTTTCATCTATGTTGCTGTCACATAGTGGAATGCTTCCCATATTGTCTGAAAATAAAGCATCTTTGTCTGGAAAGATGGAAAAGTGTGTGCTTTACTTTGGTTGCCTGGATATATTTAAGTGCATTATTATCAATAGTGTTTAACAATTAGTTGTAGGGATGGCTGTTCCAAAGCACCAGGCACACACACACAGTCAAAAGCAGGATATATCTGGGGTAGAAATAACATACTGCATTATATAATGCTTTAGACTTTACAAAACATTTTCACATCATTCGTTAACTCGTTTGAAAGTAATAATTTGTTGCACCTTCTCAAAAGATCTGAAAGTACTTTCCAATGAGCACTCCATTCATTGCTAAGTTGCATTCGAGAGTTTTTTTTTTTTTTTGTACCAAGACAGCAGTTGCAGCATTTCCTCTCCTCTCCTATTTAAGCAATATTAAAGGCTTCTCTCTTCCTTCCAGACTGAAAGTCCAACCTCTTGCCTTGTGAACATTAGCAGAATAGTAAGGCTCATGAGCTGTGATTTTCAAGTTTAAATAATGACATCGTGCCTGGAAGTCAGTTCCAAGACCACATCCTTGGTTTTGGCACGCAATTTACCTGTGGCCTCATTATTTTTCTTAATCTGTAAAACAGAAGGGATTAAAAATGATTTACTTCAATATGTCTATTATCAGAATAGGTTTTTAAAATTCTTATGCGAATGGGCCTAGCATGGGCTTTATTAAGAGAAAGCGCCTTAAGGACATCAGCTCATTTGAATATTGTTACTGTGATCAAAAGGGCTCGAACATAGCAATATTGTGAGGATGGCACCGGACCTGGCAGTGTTCGTTCGGTTGTACCTATGAGTCGGAACCCACTTGATGGCACCTAACAACAATGATCCAAAAAGAACAACTCCAAACTTCTCTTGCCTGCTTCCTGCTTCTTTTCCCCTGGCCCCCGGTTCCCCGCGCCCCCCCCCCTTTTTTTTCCTTTCTAATTTTCTTTACTTTCTTACTGGCTGAAATTAGAAGCAGGAAGACAGTAGTGAAGGGAAGCCAAGGATTGGAAAAGGCGAGGAAGTCCAACAGACCGGTTAAGCGTGTCTCCGACTCTCCTGCTTCCACCCAAGGGCTCAGAGGTCCAGTAGCATTTCCAGCAGAAATGACGCTCCAGCTGAGAGGCTCGAATGCCGTTTCCAGAGCCAAAGCAGTCAAGGAAAGGGTCACACAGACAAATTTTATATAGCAATTTGAGGTGCAGTGGCAGGTAACAGCCTAGGAGCCCTCTCCTCCCGTTATGGTCAGTGACACCCCTAGGCCAGGCCCTATGGGTCCCCACCCACCACTAACCGGTCAAGCGGCCAGCGCTCAGGCGCCGCCTGCGACAGATAGCGGGCGTCCGCTTGGCAGCTTCGGCGTCCGTGCCGCCGCTTCCGATTGGTCGCAGGCCTGGGCCAGCCCCCTTCCACACCACCACCGCGGATTGACAGGCGGTGAGGGCGGGTTGGCCTCGGCCCCGCACTTTGGCGGCTGCGGGGGCCAGCCGTGAGTTACTGGGGTGGCCCCGTGGGGGGACCGGCCGGCGTTCGCTGCTTCCTTCCCGGCTTGCTGGCTTCCTCGCGCTCGCTCCCTCTCACCGCCTGTGGGAAAGTCCGGGCCGCTACAGCGGCAGCCGCCACCTCCTCGCCCTGACCTCTTTCCGCAGTCCCCTGTCGGCCCAGTCCCTCCAGCCTGCACACCCACGAGTAGTGAGTGAACCCGGGTGATGGCCGGTGGGTCCGGAGACTCACCGCGGCGGCGCTGGGTGGTGTTTAAACCATGTTTAGGAGGATTTTGCAGAGGGTAAGAGTGAAACCGGCTTTCCGGCAGCACATGAACCAGAAGACGCTTCGCCCGTGGTCGCGGGCCGTCGGTGTGTTTGCCTGAGGGCGCCACCGCCGCGCCGAGGAGCCGAGACAGAAGCGCGGGCACCCTCCTTGGCGCGGGCTCTTTCCTTCTCTAGGCCCCGCAGCCCGGGAGGCGATTAGGCCTCGGTCGTCCGCCCCGGGGCGTAAAGTGAGAGCGAGAAGGGCGGGTGGGGCGGCAGCGGGGCAGCAGGCCGGAGCCTGGGGCCCGGCACTGTGCCGCGGAACCCCGCGCGCCCAGGCCCGGCGCCGGGCTCCTGCGCAGGGCAGTCAGCGCGAGCGGGCTGGCGAGCTGGAGAGTGCAGTGCAAGCGCGTTCCTCACCTGATTCTAGAATGGGAATGAAAATAGAGAGTTAGTGCTTGTGGGACTGGCCGGCCAGCCGCCTGCGGGGCGGGAGAACGCCTGTGGGAGATTGTGGGAAGTTTAGCTGTGCCCCCAGGTTCCCCGCCCACCGTGCCCCGCCCCGCCCCCAACTTTACGGGACACACACCTGGCAAACACGGCTTAGGTTTCTTATCTGGACAGTGTATGAGAGTAACGTGGTGAAACCCGGCCTGGCGTGGGCCCAATGGTGTTACTGCCACTGGCAAAGTCTAGTGAGAAGGAAGGTATTACTGACTGTTGGAAACTTTTTTTCCTTCAGTTAAAAATATTTCCTCTTCCAAGGCTAGTACCTTGTTTTAGCGATCCTAGAATAAATCCACAGTAAGTTTCGTCAGATGCTGTACACTTACTCCTTAAATTTCTGCCAATGCTCTCTTCCTTTGAAATCTGGAAAAGCGTATGATGTAAAGATTAGAGCAGTGGAAAGCTGTAGGTGTATTGTTTGGTAATCAGTTCCCTAGAATGACATAATTAAAATCTCTGTTCGTATAAGAGCTACTGTACTCAAGATTTGTTTTGGATAGCTTTTGTTTTTTGATACAGTGGTAGGTTGTAACAACATACAAATGATTGAAAAGTAGGTACCAAACCTACTTCAGGTACCAAGCCCCAGTAACCTATTTAGTTACTGAGGCAATAGGATAACTAGTTCAGAGGACAAAAGAAATTGATGAATTAGTATTCAGCCAAGGAATATACCAAAGAGAGTTGAGTCATCCAGTATATAAAATGGGAGTGTTCTTGCTTCTGTGTATCTTTCCTGCAGTATTGGAGTCATGTGAAAGTTGGTCATATATCAGGGGGAGAAATGGTTAACTTCTGTATCTGACACTCAGTATTGATACTACTTTTTGCAGTGGTTTTGTCAGAGTTTTTGAAATCTTGATAAACTGATTTTGGCAGTAGCAAGGACATGCCCTTTACTCTCGCCATCAGTTCCCGTGTTAAACAGTAAGAACATCTGTGCATGATTTACTTGCAGAACGTAGAGATTTTTCTTTTATTGGGTGTGGAGGAACTGATTATGTCGTTCCTCAGATTGTGTTTCTGTCATAGTTCCACAAGTGAATATTAATTTATCTGTGGTTTGCTTTAAAGTTTATAAATAAAGAGTTTACTGACTTAAGATTAACTTCTGGTAGTTACAGATTACTTTTCAGATATATGGGATGCTTTCCAGAATACTTGGTTTAGTGTTATTAGGCATTAAGATTATATAAAGATCATATTTAGTGTTGGTGTACACACACAAACTGTTACAGAAGTTTTAGTTGAAACTGCAAAATTGGAATTTATTATTATTGGTGAGATGTGATACAGAATCATCATATCTGAATAAGTCAGTTGACGACTGAGTTTCTCAACCTTAGCACTATTGATATTTGGGACCAGATAATTCTTTGCTGTGGGGGCTGTCCAATGCATTGTAGGATGTTTAGCGGCATCCCTGGCAGCTATACACAGATGCCAGTAGCACCCCCCTTCCCATGTTGTGACAACCAAAAATGTCTCTAGACTTTGCCAAATATACCCCTGGTTGAGAACCACTATGTTAAACGTATGTACTCTTTTGTAGGAAGCTTGAAATGTTTCTCACAGATAACTAATTTTCTTTTATTCAGTGTACCTATATTGAGTATCTTATATATGCCAGGCATTATGCTTAGAGGCTGGGAAACAAAAGTAAGATACGGATCCTCCGTTTAGAACTCAGAGCCTGGTGGGAGAGGCAGACAATCAAAAGTAATTACAGTGCTGTGTGATAGAAGAATGAAGGGCGCCACTTTGTTGGGGGGTGTTGGGGCAAACAGGAAAAACTTCAGAGAGGAGGGCATATTTCCAGCTCTGAACAGGGAAGGGCAAATGTAAAGAAAGGCATGGAGTCATAACAGGGGCAGGTCATATTAGGGGGGAAATGAAAAATGAAGTATGATTTTGGTTTATGAAGTGAGATAAAAAGTGAAAACCAACCCTTTTGCCATCGAGTCAATTCTGACTCATGGTGGTGACCCTGTGTGTTACAGAGTAGAACTGCTCCATAAAGTTTTTTTTGCCTTTCAATGACTCCACTGGGTGGGTTTGAGCTGCCAACCTTTAGGTTAGTAACTGAGCACAAACCTTTTGCATCATCCAGGGTCCTGCAGGAAGTGTGATAATGTGGAGGAATTGGTGGGAAATGAGACTGCAGAGGTAGGAAGGCACCTCATGATAGGACCATAGAGTCCCTACTGGGGAGTTCAGCTTTTACCTTGTAGATGGGTCACTGTTAGTGCTTAGCATTTAATAGCAGCCTTAAAGAAATCTGGTGATTAGTATTACTAGCTTAGAACTAGAATATATATTTTATTAACTCTACAGGTGATGTTTACCAACAAGTATAACTTGAATCTTTAAATTATGTAACATTATAACCATTTAATTTTACCCTACCCTGATAATCTTATTTCTTAGCAGAGGTATTAACATGTAAGATTAAAACTATAGTTACTGGTTTAGAGATATGTTTGACATAGTCTACAGACTTTGAAATTTTGGATTCCTTTGATATTCTGTTTTTAGATGACCTTTTTAAGTATTATATTTTCTTCTGAATAGTATCCTATAAATAGCATTTTTGAAAGAAGAAACAGACAGTGTGCTTATTATCAATTATAACTGAAGAGTCTTTGACCATCACCAGTAAGGTCATCACCAGTAAAGTAAGAGAACTTTACAGAAAATTTAGGCTTTTTTTTTTTTTTTCTTCATTAGCTTAAAAAGATGTCTCTCTGATGCTTGAAAGGACCTGAAAAAGATCAAGGTAACTTCAATATGTATGTATTTGTAAAAATGGTAGTGTGGTGGAAGTGTCTGACCTCTTCATCTAACTTCACAAGGGGAAGGAGAGAGAATCATTATAAGCATCAACAGCCCAAAGTTGATTCCTATGAGACAGAAGTCAGACGTACCTCTCCCCCCCAATCTTGTTACCAATTTTGACACTAGCCGTCCCTCCCAGGGCACTCTACTTCTTTGCTGGGTTTGATAATTAATTGCAGTGGTCACACACAGCTCACAGACCATACTCACAGTTATAGGGTTTATTAGGGAAGTAAAAGGTTACAATTCAGGATCAAGGACTACTAAAGATACAGTTCTTTGATCAGGACAGGCTCTTCTCAGCCATACCTGTAGGCAGGCCTCTCTCAGGCCCTTGGCCTCTCGGCCTCATGGCCTGGCTTCTGCCCTGCTCCAACAAGTGTTACAAAGCTCTTTAGCTCTACCAGTAAATGCCCAGGGGCACCCTACTTTGCCAGGAAGCCTCGGCCTGAAGATGCTCAGCTCCCTTGCTCTGTGGGTCAGTAAGCCTAGCTTCCCCAACAAGTGCCCAGAGGCACCCCACTCCACCAGGAAGCACCCTGCTTAAAGATGCTCGGCTCTCTTGCTCCATGAGTTGACACACCCTCTGTCACCACCTTACTCTCTGGGCTGGGAAGCTCACTGTGCCATCTTGCACCCCACTGCTTCTTGCTGTCTTGTGCTATCTCTGGTGTTACAGCTTTCTCTGTTTCTGTCTCCTGAGTCTAGGAGGTTCTCAACGTAGTGACCCTGGGTCCAAAGGATGTGCTCTGCTCCCATCTCTTCTTTTGGTAGTAGTGAGGTCCCCCTTTTCTGCCTTTGGGATGGCTCATTTTAAACCTAGTGGGATGGGAAAACTGACCAACCCCCATATTGCATGGTCCCACCCCCACAAGGGTGCCGTGCACCTTATTTAATTATCACCAAGCTGTCCAATCCTCTTGGTGGGCCACAAACACCATATTTGCTTAGTTCCACCCACTCATTTGGTGGGGGTTACAAGATCATGGCGAGAAAGGCCATATAAAAATGATCCTTTGGGCTGTATTGAGTGTTTGCTTAATAGCTCTTTGAAAAGGAACATGAATTTAAAGTGCTTGATGGCAAGAAAGATAAGTAGATTTAGTACCTTAGACAGTTTGTAAACTTTGTTGTCATTTCTTTCTTAAGGAACTTACTGTAATTTAACAGTGGTTTATTAGATTTCTTGTTACTGGTATGTATGAATAGTATTGCTAAAGAAAATAAAATAGGTTTAAGTATTCCAGAATTGTGGAAATAGAAGGACATTTTTTATGGTCTTTAGGTCTTTTGCTATGATTTTTAAAATGAAATAGATAGAAACTGAGAGGGTTAAGTGATTTATCTAAGGTAACATAGTAGCTGTTAAAATTGAGACTAGAGCTAAGTTTCCTCAATTCCCAAACCATTTCCATTTTTTGGCACCATGCTGCCTTTCCTCAGCTGATAATCGTCAACACTATGCTAGTCACTGTGGAAGGTATAGGAAAAATGTAAGACCTAACTTCTGTCTGAAGGAGCTTATATGACTAAGTGCCAAAATAAATGCTGTGGACAATGACAACTGGAGTATTATAGAGGAGGAAAGATCAGAATGATCCTGTGTGAGTAGGGTGCCTTCTTGGAGAAAATGAGCTTGAGGTGGGGCTTCGAAGAATGGGTTTGATTGAGAGAAGAAGAGAAAAGTTAAGTTTTGTTCCAGGAAAGAGCTACAACATAAGCAAAGACTCAGAGGTGGGAATGATTTCATTCGTCCTTCCTTGGCATGTTACCTTTTAACAAACATTTAACAACACTCCTTATGTGCTAAATGCTGGGAATACAATGGTGAGTAAGACACAACTCCTATCCTTAGGAGTTTACTTAAGGGTAACTTTTATTTATTTATTTATTTTTAGCATTTTCTTTTTTTCATTGTACTTCAGGTGAAGGCTTACAGAAGAAATAGTTTCTCATGAAACACTAGTACACATATTGTTTTATGACATTGGTTAACAACCCCACAACATGTCAACCCTCTCTCTTCTTGACCTTTTGTTTTTTCGTGAAAATATACATATCCAAAGATACACCATTTCAAAAATTTCTACCTGCACAGTTCAGTGACACTGACTACGCTCTTCCAATTGTGCTGTTATTCTCACTTAAGATGAAGGCTTACGGAACAAAATAGTTTCTCATTTAACAGTTACTACAAATGTTGCCCTATGACAATG
>NW_004444055.1:6443433-6464923 GCF_000243295.1 Trichechus manatus latirostris | reverse complement strand
TGTGTCCCACATAACTCTCAGGGTCTCTTCATTTTTCTTTGTTCTTTTTTCTGAGTTTTCCTGAAACAGAGTTGTATCCAAGTGTTCGTCTTCAATTCCAGTGATCCTGTTTTCCACCATTTCAAATCTGCTTCTCAGCTTAAGGGTAACTTTTAGAGATAGATTTTTAGAATGACTTTTAGAGGTAAATTTCTATTTAGAGCAGAGAGGAATTGTGGAGATACTTGATTGTCTAGCTCCGTGCTGTCCGTTGGAAATATGATATGAGTCATATATAGTAATTATGATTTGCATTAGGATGTTGATAGTGTTAGCAGAAAAGAAGGTGATGAATTTGAGCGAACTTTTGAACATGGTATTCCCCAAACATCTTTTGTGGGCCTACCATATGGTAGGTATACAGTGGTGAGTAAAAGAGACTTGAACCCTCGTGGAGATTAGTGTCCAGTGGAGGAGATAGGAATTGTTCAAATAACCACATAACTCTATGATCACATACTTTGATGACTGCTAGAAGGAAAAGCACAGGGATCCCAGAGAGCACACAGCAGAGGGCCCTAATCTAACCTAGGGTGTCAGAGAAGACATCCCAGATTAGTTGCACATTTAAGTTTGATGAAATTATTAATAATTTTTTGAAGTGAATTTTAAAAAGTGACAGCTAATGGAATTCTTGTCTCCCTGTGTAGGTTTTTTTAAGCGTGTTAAGAAGAAGGGATTAAGAAGTGAAACATTCTAGGGTTAGAACCAAGTTTATCCTCTAATCCCAGTTCTTTTGCTTGAGCTAAAGAGGCGATATAATTTAGTGATTAAGAATTTAACTCTGGAGCCAGCCTGCTTGCATTTGTATCCTTACTTCTCCATTTACTAGCTGAGTGGCTTTGGGTAGTTTACTTGACTTCTCTGTGTCTCAATAAAATGGTCATGATAATAGTACCCTCCTCGTAGGGTTGATGTGAGAACTAAATTAATACATGTATAGCTTTTACAACAGTATCTGGCAAACAGTAAACTCCGATGCCATAAATGTTAGTGACTGCTAATGTTGGTGTGTTGTTGCTGCTATTGTTGTGGTGATGATTATTATATACTCCATATTTCAGGGAACACTTTTCTTATCACACTCTTGTATTATGATTTTGTTTAATCTCCTTTTTTTTTTTTTCTTTGTAGATTAGGACTCAGAGCATACATGTAGATATCATTTAATATACTGTTGAATATTTATTCTGTTAACTACTGTACTGGGCTTAGTAATGATAAAAGATGAATCAGACAGATTCATTGTTCTTGAGGAATCTAACGGGAGACAGATACTTAAACAAATAATTACAAAGCAATGTGGTAAAGCATTGTAATGGATATAAAGAAGAAACGTTTGTGAGCACAAAAGAAAGAGTAACTAATTCTGCCCATGGAATGGAGATTGTTGAAGGTCTTGCAGAACCTGGTGCTTGTAGAGATTGGAACTGACTCAGACAAGGAGGTGCAAAGGAGAGAAGGCCATTTTAGAGATGGTAGAAGACCGTTTTGCAGATTGTTGCCTGATCCTCATTTTACAGATAAAGCAACTGGGTCTCAGAGAGCTAATTAATGGGACCAGGCTAATGCAAGGGCATGAAACAGCCTAGCACTGCATAGGGGATTTGTGAGTATTTCTGCATGTGGATAGAGATAGTTGTAAGAAATGAGATTGGAAAGGTAGGCTGAAAGACCATGCTAAGGATTTTGGACTTTATACCATAGACAGTAAGGAGCCATGGAAAGTTTTTTTGTAAATGACCAGATTTGTAATAAAGGAAACTCTCCAAACATACTTTTTCAGGGTCATCTTTATAAAAAGCAAATTGAGTAATGTAATTCTCTTGCATAAATTCTGTTGGGGTCCATAGGAGATGTTCAGACTCTTCACTTTGGCACACAGGCCCTTAAGGCTCTGGTGCCGTTGTATCATTTCAGGCTTATTTCCATTTATCTCCATACATACGCTGATCTTGCCATCCTTCGTTGATTGTATTTCCTATATTTGCCCAGTTCTCACATACCTTCATACCTCTATAACCAACCAACCAACCAACCAACTGGTTTCCATTGAGTTGACTCCAGCTTATAGTGACCCCATGTGTGTAAGAGTAGAAATGTGCTCCATAAGGTTTTTGATGGCTACTTTTTTGGAAGTAGATTGCCAGGTCTTTTTTCTTAGGTGACTCTTTGTGGACTCTAACTTCCTACTTTTCGATTAGCGGCTGAATGCATTGACCATTTACATTACCCAGTGACTCCTCCTAACTCCATAGAAGCTCTTTATTCTACTTGAAATGTCCTGCCTTCCATTGTCCTCATTGCTTAGTTTAGTTGATACTGGGAGCTATTTACTTGCCTTTTTTTTTTTTTTTTTTTAATCTTGTCCTAAGTCAATTTTTTTATCCCATTTGCCTAAGGAGCCTTGGTGGTGCAATGGTTAACTGCTTTTTTTTTTTTTTTTTTAATCTCAAAGCACTCCATACTAATTAACAGTGAGGTTGAGATCTTATGCAAAATTTTAAACAGGTTTAGTTGCTTTATTTGTAAATTGAGGGTAATATCTACCTCTCAGTGTTATTGAAAGCGTAAATGAAATAATGTTCATGAAGCACTTCCCGCAGTAGCTGACATTCAGTAAACATTTAGTATATGGTAGCTATTACATTACATATTTCTAGAAAAATTATTATATTATTTTTGTAATCTGTTTACTTATCTTCTCTTCCACTAGACTGTGAGCTCGTTTAAGGTAAGGAGTTTTTCTTCTCCCTTAGGATATCTAGGGCCTATCATGGTTCTTGATGCTTGGTGGCTTTTCAGTAATATTGGTTGTCTATTTATTGGCTATATAGAGAGAATGGATTCATGAAGCCATGAAGGGAGAGACTAGCTAGGAGGTTATTGCAGTGGTATTAAGGCAGACTAAACCAAACCAAACCCACTGCTGTCAAGTCGATTCTGACCCTATAGAACAAAGTAGAACTGCCCCATAGGGTTTCCAAGGCTGTAAATCTTTACAGAAGCAGACTGCCACATCTTTTTCCCATGGTATTAAGTCAGTGGCTCCTAAAATTGTTGCACATTGTAATCATTTGGAAACCTTAAAAAATGATAACTGAATCAGAATTCCTGGACCTCTGGGCCCAGGGGATGATGAAGACTTGAATTAAGGTAATGGCTTTGGTCATAGAGAGGGAATAATTTGAATTTTCAAGAAAGTTAAAAGAACTGGCAAGACTTGTTGAGTTGTGAGAAAAAAAAACAATAGTTTGGGTTGCTGAGAGGATGGTGGAATGGACCTTGAACTTGCATATGAGCAATTGGTGATTTTTTCTGCGGTTGGCCCCTGGCCTTGTTTTGACTGATAATATTGAACTTGTTCATCGTCTCTTTCCACAGATGTAGTCGGTTTGATTCCTGTGTATTCCATCTGGCGAGGTCCACATGTATAGTCACATTTATATTGTTGAAAAAAGGTATTTCCAATGAATAGATCATTGGTCTTGCAAAATTCTGTCATGTGATCTCTCGAGTTGTTTCTGTTACCAAGGCCATGTTTTCCAACTTCTGATCCTTCTTTTTGTTTCCAACTTTCACATTCTAATCACCAGTAATTATCAATGCATCTTGATTGCATGTTTGATTAATTTCAGACTGCAGAAGTTGGTAAAAATCTTCAATTTCTTCATCTTTGGATTAGTGTTTGGTGTGTAAATTTGAATAATAGAATTAACTGGTCTTCCTTGTAGGCCTATGGATATTATCCTATCACTGACAGCGTTGAACTTTCATGATAGATCTTGAAGTATTCTTTTTGACTATAAATGAGACATCGTTCCTCTTCAGTTTGTCATTCCCGACATAGTAGACCATATGGTTGTCTGATTCAAAATGGCCAGTACCAGTCCATTTCAGCTTACTAGGATATTGATCTTTCTGTGTTCCGTTTCATTTTTGACAATTTCCAATTTTCCTAGATTCATACGTCATATGTTCCATGTTCCAGTTATTAATGGATGTTTCCAGCTGTTTCTTCTCATTTTGAGTCCTGCCACATCAGCATATGAAGGTCCTGAAAGCTTGACTCCATCCATGTTATTAAAGTTGACTCTGCTTTGAGGAGGCAGCTCTTCCGCAGTTGTGTTTTGAGTGCCTTCCAACCTGAGGGACTCATCTTGCGGCATTGTATCACACAATGTTCCGCTACTAATCATAAGGTTTTCACTGGCCTCTTTTTCAGAAGTAGACCACTAGGTCCTTCTTCCTTGTCCATTTTAGTCTGGAAGCTCTGCTGAAATCTGTCCCCCATTGGTGACCCTGCTGGCATTTGAAATACTGGTTGCATAGCTTCCAGCATCACAGCAACACGCAGGCCCCCATAGTTCGACACACTAACAGACCAGTGGTGGAATAGGGTGGTAGTTGTGGTTATAAGGATGTACTAGCAATAAGAGAGATTGAATTTCATAGAAATTTAAAGCCAAAAATTCAATATGGCTAGGCGTCTGAGACAATTAACTGCAAGGCTATATAGGTTTCAGGGCAGTGCTAGTCAGGACCTTAGTGACTCTTTACATGCTTGCTTCCCTTGTATTTGTATATATATTTTTTCTGTTATCAGCTAATTTTCTTATCTTTTACACTAGCTTTTTTCCCCCTTGACCTCAACTTTTGCACACTCAGAGTTTAGGCTGTATTGAAATTTTGCCTAGTTGTATTATCACCAGTTGCACTATTAAAGGAAAAAAGTCAGCAAATCCCAACCTTATCACTAACTGCCTGGTGAGAATCAGCATGAATCCATTAGCCACCTGGAAGTGGACTCAGGCTTTACCTTCCCAAATCTCCATTCCTTTCTGACCTTAATCACCCAAAATTAGGTCAGACTTCATCCCCAGACACCCTGAGCCAGGTCAAAACATCCCTGGCCACCTGGGGCAGACCATCAGCTATCAGCCATAGGCTCAGGACTTTACACAACTCCCTGCATTTCGGACCATCTGGCCTCTCTCTGTTCCTGTAGTCCCCGGGACCAGGTCATAAGCTAGAAGGACTCCGTCCTTCTTCATTGACTGCCTGTGTAACCTTTTATTTTTATTTTTTTTTTAACTTTAAACCACAAGGTATCCTGTTTTTATTTTTTTATTGTACTTCATGTGAAGGTTTACAGAACAAATAGTTTCTCATTAAACAGTCAGTACACATACTGTTTTATGACATTGGTTAACAACCCCACGACATGTCAACCCTCTCCCTTCTCGAACTTTTTTTTTTTGGTGAAAATATACATAGCCAAAGATACATCATTTCAAAAATTTCTACATGCACCAGTGACATCGATTACATTCTCCCAGTTGTGCTGCTATTCTCACTTTAGATGAAGGTTTACAGAACAAAATAGTTTCTCATTAAAAAGTTAGTACACATGTTGCCCTATGACAATGATTAACAACCCCACTACACGTCAGCAGTGTCCTTACTCAACCTTGGGTTCCCTATCACCAGCTTTCCTGTCTCCTTCTGCCTTCTAGTCCTGGACTGCTGTGCCTTATTAGTCCCATTTTGTCTTATGGGGCTGTCCAATCACCGGCTGAACAGTGAACCTCGGAAGTGACTTCATCTCTGAGCTAAAAGGGTGTCTGGGGGCCATACTCTGGGGGTTTCTCCAGTCTCTTTGAGGCCAGTAAATCTGTTCTTTTTGTGTGTGTGTTAGAATTTTTTTCTATATCCTTCTCCAGTTCTGTCCAGAACCCTCTGTTGTGATCCTGGTCAGAGCAATCAGTGGTGGTAGCCAGTCACCATCTAGCTGTACTGGACTCAGTCTGGTGGAGGCCTTGGTAGCTGTGGTCCATTAGTTCTTTGGACTAATCTTTTCCTCGTACCCTGTTCTCTTCATTCTCCCTTGCTCCCGAAGGGGTGAGACCAGTGGAGTATCTTAGATGGCTTCTCAGAGGCTTTTAAGACCCTAGACGGTACTCACCAAGGTAGAATCTAGAACATTGTCTTTATAAACTGTGTTATGCCAATTGAGCTAGATATTCCTGAGACCATGGTCCCCACAGCCCTCCGCCCAGCAGTTCAGTCCCTCACGGAGTTTGGATGTGTCTGTGGAGCTTCCATGACCTTTCCTTGTACAAGTTGTGTTGATTTCCCCCGTATTGTATGCTGTCTCACCCTTCATCAAAGTTAAATTGTATATAATGATTCTTTATATCCCATTTATAATTTCAAAACTCTTCTTGAACTTTTTCACCATTCACTTTTGGTACATCCATAAGTGAATTGTTAAATCCAGATAGCTGGCTTGTCTTTATTAATGAAAAAATTTATGTCTCTGCTCTACCGTTTTGGGAAAGAGTATGGCTCTTTTTTAAAAATTTAAGGAGGATAGCTAACTTAATACTTAAAACATGGAGATTTTGTGGACATTAACTGAACACAGTAAAGATGTGCTCTGGATAAGTTCAAAAGTTAGATTTGGGGGGAGTGTAGAAGGAATTTGGATTATCCAGTTTGGAGAAGAATGCTTATCTTTAATATTTAAAAGAAAAACAAAAAACTTTTTAGTATAAAAGTAATTCAATGATAGTTTTAAAATTCTGGAAAAAAACGTAGTATAAACAAAAACTGAAAAACTAAAACCAAAACACCCATGATTCTGTCTTACTACAGAAATGATTATTTGCATTTTGGATTATTTCCTTTCAATATTTTTTCTTGTATAAATACATAATTGCAATCATAGTGTATATGTTTTTCCATTTTGCTATTCAGTTTTTATAACCATTGTTAGGAATTTCAGAGTAGTATCAGTTCATCCTCATTTGGCATTTGTATTTAATATTTAATAGTAGTGTTCAGGATGTTCCTATGTTGAGGCAAATGTGTAGTGAGTTGTTCTGATCTTGGATACTTGAGGTATATCTCAGTGGAGACACCTAGCAGACAAGCAGTATGAGTTAGTAATTAAGAGCCAGACTGTTCTAGCTAATTTCATCCTTCCTTCCATTTATTAACTGTGTGACTTTGGGCAAGTTACTTAGTCTATGCCTTAGTTCTCTCTTGTGTAAATGGGGATAACGATAGTATCTACCGTATACATTATTGATGAAGGCTATTGAGTCAGTCATTGTGCTCAGAATCTGTCTATTTACGCAGAGTTTTACCAGATTTCCAGTTCAGTTAAGTTCATCCCTGGGTGTTAATGAATGATACTGTGATGGAAAATGTTGCAGGTAAAAAAAGACCTTTTACTGTTTCTGAAAGGTCACAGCCTTGCAGACCCTACTGAGCACAGTTCTACTCTGCACACATGAGGTCGCCATGAGTTAGAATCTACTCAAGGGCAACCAACAACAACAATTTCCAAAAAATGTATTTTTGGTGGTGGACTATCAAGTATTGGAGACAAACTAGTAATGGTTGGCGTAGGTGATAGATGACTGAATGACACTCATAGTGTCATTATGTTTATAGTTTGGGCTGTGTTTGTCTTTTTAGCACCCCTCCTATCATTGCAGATTAGCTTAAGTAATAGAGATAGCAATGCAAGAGAAATCAGAAGATAAGCATTTTAATTCTCCTTCTTTCTGACATTTAACTTGAGCAAATCACTTAACCCTTTTTAATCTGTTTTGTCATCTATAAATAACATTTGCCCTCCCTCTCTTATTGTCATGATGATTAAATGAAATGTTTTGTGAAAGTGGGTTGAAGACTATAACACATTATATACAAATGTAAACTTTTAATTAATTTAAAAAGACTAACAACAAGAGAATACATATAGGGATCTTGATACAGTGTTAGGTACAGTAAAGAATAACTGCTAGTACTCTTCGTTATTATTGTGACGACATCTACTTATGTGTCAGGTTAACTCTTACAACTGTTTAGATTATTAAATGGTTTATGAATGTATTGTAAATATCTGCTTTAATTATTATTTTCCCTCTTCTGTTTGTGTTTCAGACTCCTGGGAGAGTTGGCTCTCAAGGTTCTGATTTAGATTCATCAGGAACTCCTGCAAACACAGTAGATGTCAATAATGAAAGCACTTCAGAGGTATGAAAACAAAAATTTGGAAATGAAATTCAATTTAAAGGAAAATAGCAAATATTTGGAGTAACAATTGGTAACTTAAACTTGTCTTTTGTAGAAAAAGACTTGCAAATTGGAATGTGACTTTTGAATCATAGTTGCTTAATTATGAGAAAGTTTATATTAAGGCCGAAAAATAATATTGTCAATTTTGTCTTTAGTGCTCATATCTCACTTAATGAAGAATTTTTTAGTCTGTTCATAAAGAATTACTGGTTCATTAGTATCTAGTTATGTGTGTGTACTGTGATGAACTATTGAGTGAATGAAAAATTAGATTATCTACAAAATGTATATTTTATTTCTTATCTTTTTTTTACAAATTTGTAAGAACTTTTATCTTTAATATTATTTATAAAATATTTTATAAATGCTAAAGTATTTATGAAGTATTTTTATTAGTAGGATCATTTTTCTACTCTCTGCGATAGTTATTTTGTACCCTTTTCTCTATCCTCAAATATTCCATGTCTCCTGTTCCCTTTTCACCTTCCCTCAGTCATGTTTTATATCATTGAGACAGTAGGAACCATCAGATGAATGTTTACCCGAAAGCTGTACTTGCACCTTTATTCTCTTTCTTACTTTTTTACATGGAAGACCGGTCCCTTTTCCAGTCAAAGATCAATTCTTTCTCTTGTGCTCTGGATTACTCTGCCTACCTGTCAGATGGCATTTCATTTTACTTTCCCCTTGCTCACTGAACTTTGGCCACTCTGGCCTTCTTTTTCTTCAAAGACTCTAGTTCAGTCTTTTTACTTGTTTCACTTGTTCTCTCTGCCTGGAATAGTCTTCTCAGGTTCTTTGAATGGCTGGCTCCTTTTCTGAAAAATCCTTTAAGTTTCAGGTCAGTTATCACCTCTTCAGACAAGTTTTTCTATCTAAATAACTTAAGAAATAATTTCCGTCCACGCCTATTGGTAATGCCTTAGGTCAGACTGCCATCAACTATTAACCCTCACGTAGATTATTGTAACTGCTCTCCTTTTCTCCAGTGTAAGTCAGTCCTTGTCTTTCTCCTCCTCCATTTGAATCTACTTAAAAAAAATTTTTTTTTAATCAGGACTTGATAATGACACTTTCTTAGTCAAAACCTATAGTTAAAAGCTTACAGTACTCCTTAGAATAAGATCCAAACTCTTTAGCATGTTCTAGAAGGTTGTATGTGCGTGTGTATGTTACCTCTAGCTTAATTTATCCTTATAGTCCTCTTTATTCTCTTTGATCCAGGCATAATGAACTCCTGTTTTTATAGTTTGTCAAGTCTTTTTCTTATTTCTGGGCTTTTGCATATGCTGGTCCCTGTGTCTTACCTGTTCTTGCTTTTACTTTTTTGCTTGAGTAGCATCTGATTATCATTTAAGTCTTATTTCAGATACTGCTTTTTCCAGTAAACTTTTCTGACTCACATCTGGGATAGATGCTTTGCCCATGTGTTTCTTGGAACCATATTTCCTATTCCTTTGGTAATGATTATTATTCTGAAGTTCATTCATTTATCAAATATTTATTGTGTGCCAGACATTGTTTTGGATGCCATAGACACAGCAGTCAATAAAATAGTCAAAAATCTTTAGCCTGGTGGAGGTTACATTCTAGTGGGTAGAAACACACACACACACACACACACACACACACACAAAACACAGTAAAAACGTGCAGTGGTAGACAATTGATGTTATTGAGAAAAATAAAGCAAAGAAAGGGAGATAGAAGGTGTTTCGGGTGGTTGTGATTTTAAGTACGGTTGTCAGGAAAGACTTCTTTGAGAAGGCGACAGCTCAGAAAAATACAAAGGAAGTGAGGGAATGAGTCGTGGATTTCTAGGGCAAGTGTGTTCAGGCATATGGAACAAGTGCCAGGTCTCTGTGGCGGGAGCATGCCTGCCATGTTGACACAACAGCCGGGAAGCCAATGTGGCTCCACTGCAGTGAGTGAGGGGAGATTGAGCCCAGCTCAGATAGGGCCTTTTGTACAGACTTAAGTTTTTACTCTTAATGAGATGGGAAACCACTGGACAGTTCTGAACAGGGAAGTGACAAAGGTTGATTTACATTTTTACAGGATCCACTTGGGCTGCTGTGTTGAAAATAGACTGTTAGTAGGGTAAGGACAGAACAGGAAGATTGTTAGGAGAGTATTACAGTGCTCCATGTATGAGGTAAGGCACACAGTGGTGAAGTGGTAAGATGCCCGGCTGCTAATCGAAAGATTGGTAGTTTGAACTCACCAACTGCTCCACGGGAGAAAGATGTGGCAGTAAAGTTTACAGCCTTGAATACTCTATGGCATAGTCTACGCTGTCCTAGAGGGTTGTTGTGAGTCAGAGTCAACTCACTGACAGTAGGTTTGGTTTTGGTTTATATATGAGGTGATGGTGACTTGTGTAGGGTGGTATCAGTGGACCAACGTGTTGCCATTGAGTCAATTCCGACTCTTGGTGACCACGTGTGTCACAGGGTTTTTAATGCCTGATTGTCCAGAAGTGGATCGGTAGACCTTTCTTCCCAACCACCTTGAGGTGGACTTGAATCTCCAACCTATCAGTTAACAGCTAAGTGCGTTAACCGTTTGCATCACCCAGGCACTCCTGGTAACAGTGGAGGTGCTAAGAAATAGTTGGATTCTAGATACATTTTGAAGGTAGACTAATCGTATTTTCTGATTTGCCGCACCGAGAAAAAAAAAAAATCTTGTTGAGTTGATTCTGACTCATAGTGACCCTATAGGACAGAGTAGAACTGTCAGATAGGGTTTTCAAGGCTGTTAATCTTTATAGAAGCAGACTGCCACATCTTTCTCCCACAGAGCTGCTGGTGGGTTTGAACCGCTGACCTTTTGGTTAGCAGCTGAGCACTTAACTGCTGCACCACCAGAGCTCCATATTTTCTGATTAATGAGGTGCAGAATGTAATTATTTATTTTGTGATTTTTCCACTGTCCTGTAAGCTTCTTGAGGGTAGGGATTTTGCCTTCTTTATCATTGTGTTCTCAGCACACAGCATAATGGCTGGAACATTGTAATTACAGTCAGTAAATACTTTTTGAATGAGCAGTTGAATGACTGTATATGGAAACTTAGTCAAGAGACAAGAGTAAAGTGAAAGGCAGCATAAAGCTGTGGTGGCAAAAATGCAATGATCCATTCTTTTAAAGAAGTATTCCATGCTTCTAGCACATGGGATTGTGGTTGCCTGGAAGACAGCCCTTTTCACCAGTTTAGAAAAAAAAAAAAACCCACATTCCTCACCTTCATCCCTTGGGAAATCTCCTTTAAGGGCTATTAACAAAAGGAATAATGATACTAATGATAGTTAACATTTTCGAATGCTTACTTTGTGGCAGAAGCATGTTGTCTTAGTTACCTAGTGCTGCTATAACAGAAATACCACAAGTGGATGGTTGTAACAAAAAGAAGTTTATTTCCTTAAACAGTAAAGTAGGCTAAAAGTCCAAATTCAGAGTGTCAGCTCCAGGGGAAGGCTTTCTCTCTCCCGGCCTTCTCTTCGGTGTTCCCCTGGTCTAGGAGCTTCTCAGCGCAGGGACGCCAGTCCAAAAAGGATGCGCTCTGCTCCCTGCACTGCTTTCTTGATGGTATGAGGTCCCCCATTCTCTGCTTGCTTCCCTTTCCTTTTATCTCTTACAAGAGATAAAAGGTGGTGCAGGCCACACCCCAGGGAAACTCCCTTTACATTGGATCAGGGATGTGACCTGAGTAAGGGTAGTGTTACAATTCCACTCTAATCCTCTTTAACATAAAATTACAATCACAAAATGGAGGACAACCACATAATTCTGGGAATCATGGCCTAGCCAAATTGTTACACACGTTTTTGGGGGGACACAGTTCAATCCATGACACAAGTATTATCTCATTTAAGTCTCGTGACACCCATATGAAGTAGTATTCTTGTTACCCCATTTAACAGCTGAGGAAGTAGAGGTCACACAGTAAGGGTAGGGTATCCAGGATTCAAGCCTGTCTTAGTTTCTTAGTGCTACTGTAACAAAAATACCACAAATGAGTGGCTTTAACAAACAGGAATTTATTTTCTCTCAATTTAGGAGGCTAGAAGTTCCAATTCTGGGCACTGTGTCTAGGAGAAGGCTCTCTCTCTGTTGGCTCTGGTGGAAAATCTTTGCCTCAGCCTCTCTAGCCAGACATCCTTGGCGGTCCTGGGCTTGTAGACTAGTCTCCATTTTCTTCAGATAGTGTTGATCTTCCCCCTATGTCTGCTTTCTTCTGTGCTTAATCTGCTCTTTTCGATCCCAAAAGTGATTTAAGATACACCTGACACTGATATGGTCTCAGTAGCAAAACAAAGAAAACCTTATTCCCAAATGCAGTTACATCACAGGTACCAGTGTAGAGGTTAGGATTTACAACACATATTTTTTGGGGAAACAGTTCAGTCCATAACAAAGCCCAGGCCTAGCTCTCAACCTCTACCTTGTATTGACTCTTAAATTTTGCAATCTTGTTTACAGTCTTCTTCTTCCTCTTTATTATCCTAACTGACTTTGGTGACCCAAGGAACATCCAAGCCCCTCAGTTCCTTAATGTTGTTAATGCTAACAGTCTTTTTATTTACCCCTTTTCTAGCTATTCAAGCCCATGGCAGTACCTCTCACCTTGTCACTAGGCAGAATAGTTTTACTTGAAATACTGAATTATATCTCTCCATTCCTTATCATAAATATAGTTTCAGTATTTCAAGTAAAAACCTTATGAATAACAGTGGAATATTGTCTGATATAGTGCTGGAGGATGAGCTCCTCACGTTGGAAGGCACTCAAAATACGACTGGGGAAGAGCTGCTTCCTCAAAGTAGAGTCAACCTCAGCAACATAGATGGAGTCAAGCTTTCTGGACCTTCATTTGCTGATGCGGCATGACTCAAAATGAGAAGAAACAGCTGCAAACATCCGTTAATAATCGGAATGTGGGATATACTAAGTATGGATCTAGGGAAATTGGAAGTTGTCAAAAATAAAGTGGAATGCATCAAGATCTATATCCTAGTCGTTAATGAGCTGAAATGGACTGATAGTGGCCGTTTTGAATCAGACGATCATATGATCTACTATGCTGGGAATGACAGATTGAAGAGGAATGGCATCACATTCATCGTGATGTACTACAAAACAGACCATCAGTTGCTCATGTGCAAGTTAAAGTTGAAGCTGAAGAAAATTAAAACAAGGCCACCAGAGTCAAAATAAAACCTTGAGTATATGCCACCTGAATTTGGAGACCATCTCAAGAATAGATTTGACTCATTGAACTCTAATGACCGGAGACCAGAGGAGTTGTGGGATGACATTCAGAACATCATACGTGAAGAAAGCAAAAGGTCATCAAAAAGACAAAAAGAAAGAAAAAAACTAAAACGGATTTCAGAAGAAGCTCTGAAGCTTGCTCTTAAATGTCGACTAGCTAAAGCAAATGGAAGAAATGATGAAATAAAAGAGCCAAACAGAAAATTTCAAAGGACAGCTCGAGAAGACAAAGTAAAATATTACAGTGAGCTGTGCAAAGACCTGGAGTTAGAAAACCAAAAGGGAAGAACACGGTTGGCATTTCTCAAGCTGAAAGAAATGAAAAAATTCAAGCCTTGATTTTCAATTTTGAAGGATTCTGTGAGCAAAACATTGAATGACGCAGAAAGCATCAAAAGCAGAGGGAAGGAATGCACAGAGTCACTGTATCAGAAAGACTGGTTGACGTTCCACCATTTCAGTAGGTATCATATGATGAAGAACCAGTGGTATTGAAGGAAGACACCCAAGCTGCATTGAAGGTATTAGCGAAAAGCAAGGCTCCAGGAATTGACAGAATACCAGTTGAGCTGTTTCAACAAACGGATGCAGCACTGGAAGTGCTCACTTGTCTATGCCAAGAAATTTGGAGGACAGCTACCTCGACAACCGACTGAAAGAGATCGATATTTGTGCCCATTCCAAAGAGAGGTGGTCCAACGGAATGCAGAAATTATCGAACAATGTCATTAATAATCACACGCAAGTAAAATTTTGCTGAAGATCATTCAAAAGTGGTTGCATCAGTACATCAACAGGGAACTGCCAGAAATTCAGGCCGGATTCAGAAGAGGATGTGGAAGGATGGCTATCATTGCTGATGACAGATGGATCCTGGCTGAAGGCAGAGAATACCAGAAGGATGTTTACCAGTGTTTTATTGACTATGCAAAAGCATTAGATTGTGTGGAGCATAACAAATTATGGGTAACATTGCGAAGAATGGAAATTCCAGAACACTTAATGGTGCTCATGAGGAGCCTGTATATAGACCAAGAGGCAGTCATTTGAATAGAGCAAGGGTATACCGCTACTGCACGGTTTAAAATCAAGAAAGGTGTGTGTCAGGGTTGCATTGTTTCACCATTCTTATTCAATCTGTAATAATCCTAGAAGCTGGACGATATGAGGAATGTGGCATCAGAATTGGTGGAAGACTTACTAACAACCTATATTATACAGATGACACAACCTTGCTTGCTGAAAGTGAAGAGGACTTGAAGTACTTACTCATGAAGATCAAAGACTACAGCCTTCAGTATAGATTACACCTCAACATAAAGCAAACAAAAATCCTCACAGCTGGGTCAATAAGCAACATCATGATAAACAGAAAATATTGAAGTTGTCAAGGATTTCATTTTACTTGGATCCACAGTCAACACCCATGGAAGCAGCAGTCAGGACATGAAATGACGTATTGCATTGGGCAAATCTGCTACAAAAGACCTTTTTAAAGCATTAAAAAGCAAAGATGTCACTTGGAGGACTAAGGTGTGCCTGACCCAAACCATGACATTTTCAGTCGCCTCACATGCACGTGAAAGCTGCACAATGAATAAGGTAGACCGAAGAAGAGTTGATGCCTTTGAATTACGGTATTGGCGAAGAATATTGAATATACCACGGACTGCCAGTAGAATGAACAAGTCTGTCTCGGAAGAAATATAGCCAGTGTGCTCCTTGGAACCAACGATGGCGAGACTTCATCTCACATACTTTGAACATGTTATCAGCAGGGACCAGTCCCTGGAGAAGGACATCATGCTTAGTGAAGTATAGGGTCAGGGAAAAAGAAGAAGACCCTCAACGAGAAGAATTGACACAGTGGCTGCAACATTGGGCTCAAACATAACGGTTGTGAGAACGGCACAGATCTGGGCAGTGTTTCGTTCTGTTATTCATAGGGTTGCTTATGAGTCGGAACTGACTTGAGGGTACCTAACAACAACAGTAACAACATTCCTTACCATTAACTATCTATCCTCTTAACAACTCTTTCTTATATTCTCACTTTTTAAGTTTTTTGCCTCCATGAATATTTTATTTTTTAAATTCCTATATTTTCTTCTAGTCTCTCAGTCTTTTTATGGCTTTCTTTCCTTTCCTTTCTAAACATACATCTAATGACAGTTAATATTTGTTGCACACGTATTACGTCTTAGGCACTGTATCAAGCATTTTATGTACAGAGTAACTTTAGAAGAATAGGTGCTAATATCAGCCCGGTTTTGTAGATGAAACATTATACACTAAGTGAAGTAAAGTGATTTCCTCAAGTTTATATAGATAAACTTTTTTGTGATTCAAATCCACATCTGTTTTTGACAGAAAACCTCACCGTGTTATAACCTTTATAACTTCCTTCACTACTGTGACTCTTCATTGTATTTACTTTCTCCCCACATCCTCAATTTCCTTATTCTCTGTCCTTGTATTGTTCGTATCTAGCAAGACCCAAAGTCAAAGATCAGTATAACAAACCAAATTTATGTAAATGTAGATATTATTAGGTATAGGGAATTTGAGAGATTTTTTTAAAACTTTTTTTTTTTTATTCATAAAATTAGAAGGGTCATCTTCTAAGAGTCATGTGTGTAGGTAAGAATGGGATCTCAGGCTAGTGGGAATGCACTGAAGACTAAACATTACTTTCATTATGAGAAGTTCTTTTTTCGGAATATTATATCACATAAAGGTATTTGTTAAATTCTCCAGTGTTTCTTGATCTAAAATAAAGGCTAACTTGCCAGTATTAGCTCTCAAATAAGTAAGGACAAAGTGTCATAAACAAAAAGAATAGTAATATTCCAACCAAACCAACTGGGTACCATTAAACAAAAATTGAACCAATGGGAATTTACAGTATAAGGATAGGTAATAATTTTAGAGTCTCTTGGTGGTACAAATGGCTAAGCGCTTGACTACTAGCCAAAAGGTTGGCAGTTCGAACCTACCCAGAGACTCCTCAGCAGGCAGGCCTGGCGATCTGCTTCTGAAGTGTCACATTTGAAAACCCCATGCAGCCGTTCTACTCTGCATACATGGGGTAGGTATGAGTCAGAATCGATTTGATGGCAACTAACAGCAACCCTTTAGTTAAATTTTTCACCTATTGTGTAGATACTATTTGAAAATTTCCCTTATGTATAATAAAAATAAAATAGATATACTAATTATTTTTTTTGTTGTATGTTTATTTTCCTTGCCTGTCTTTATATTTTGTTATATAAATAATCTTTTATGTATATCCTCCTGAAAGTTATTATTTCACAGGGTTTCATCTGTCCATTATGTGTGAAAAGATGTATAACTGCTGTTGATTTGTCAGAGCATTACCAGAAAGTGCATGCTGAGAATCAAACAAGAGGACAGGAACTCATTAATGACTCCAGTGTTATGGTGGATCCTGTGTAATTTGTTTTAGTAGCTTGGTTATGGATTGCTCAAAATATCTTTGTTTTTCCTTGCCTTGGTGTTGCTTAACTTTTATGCTTCAAGGGAATATGGATCACTTTAATTATGCCTGCTGTAAAGAAGGTTCAGTAAGGAAAAAAGGCTCCTGGGAAGTCTGCTTGGTTTCTCTTACTGTTTGTGGCTGTCTTTTTGTGAATTTGTAAATATATATGGAAGTTTACATCAATATTTTTGCATAAATTTTGTCATGAAATTTGAAATACGAAGTAAAATGGTAGTGTTTTATTTGAACATTTGTATGTTATATCTTAATTTTTTAGTTAAATCTTTATTATTTAGTTAATATTTTATTCATGAATGCTTTAGGTTAAAATACTTCTTGCATGTAAACTATTACTGTCTTCACTTGAAAAAACACGGCATCAGAACCTGAATTTTCTAGTGCCTCAATCTTTGTTTTGACTTCCCCAGACATGAGGGAGGTGACAGAATGATACTCTCTTCAGTATCATTGGATCACCCAAGTAATGATTATCAGTACTTTAACAGTATTATGGGGCTGGTGAATATCTAAGGCTGGGGAAAGAGCTAATGGCAGGAAGTGTTGCCCATTTTTAGGCTGGAAAAAGTCTCTCAGATGATTCTGATAGTCTTTTTCCTTCGAGAATCACTACGATATACTAAAAATAAAGAGAAACAGAACTCCTTGTAAATCTATTACAAGTCTTATAAAATAATGAAACTTTTCGTACATGAAAGACCAAAAATAAGGCTTTTACTTTTTTCTGTGAGTCAATTTTGTATATAACTCTCCTACAAACACACATTTAAATTATTTATAGAATACGTCTTATGTGTCAGGCATTTTCATAAGTGAAGGAGATAAAAAGATGAATAAGATCTTATCTCTGTCCTAGGAAGTTTCTGTGATAGATGTTATTTGCCTGATAAGGTAGAAGCACAAAGAGTGCAATGGTTAATTCAACATGAGGGAAACTCAGGAAAAATTTTATTTACCTAAGAGTTTTTCTTTTAACTAAAAGGATTACCTACAACAGGATTACTGTAAGTGTCAAGTCAAGGTAAATTTATAGCTGCAATGGCTTTGAGAAAGGATTACAGATAATTGAACTCTAAGAATAAGGAGTTTATTGCTTCTAATCTTAAGTAATCTTTTTTTTTTTTTTTTTTGAAAGTTGGTGAGAAAATTAGAATGATTAAGAGAAGTAAATGCAACTGGCTATTTTTAGTGTTTGCTAACAGTACTTCTCTGGAAATTATCTATCTAGCAACTTAAGTCCCCTGGAAGATAATTTAGAAAAAATAGAAAAGGGGTTTCTTAATATCTAGGTTTTGTATCTAGAACTAAAGATGGAACATCCTTTAGGCACTCATTCAGAGCATTTGCAGTGAGGATGGTGGGAAGGCAAAATGTGTAGGCTTAGTGTTTTATTAGAAATGAGACAGATGGAGGAGTAGTTTAGCATAACTCTTAGGTGACTAGTGTGTGTGCAAGATCGATGGTGGTGAGAAAAGGAGGTTTGGGGAATAAGTTCACTTTTGGATTTGTTGTATTTGGGATATAGGTAGGGGTGTCCCCCCACCTCCTGCACCTGCATTTCATTGTATTTTTGTGTCTGTAATAGAGAAGCATTTTAGAATTGTAGTGTACTTGATGAAGGTGAAACAATTTTATTCTTGCTACATTGAATTAGCAGAATTGTAACTGGTAATATCTTTACCACATTCTTGCTAATTAATATTATATCTTTGATTTAACCAATGAACCTAAATACTATTTAGAGTATGAAATGCTCCTGCAGACTAGATTGCATGAGTATATTCTTGTGGATTGGGAAGAAAAACTAGGACTGGTATTGTTTCCAGGATTGACATCTGATATATTTTTTAAAAGTAAGATTTTGGAGTAAGGCCTTCTCAAAGCCCCTGGATGTGTGTGTGTTTAAAGAGTAATTTAAAGTTGAAAGAAATTTCTAATGGCATGTTAGGTTAGTTCTGCTGGAATAATATGTAATATTTTAAATACTGCTGACAATTTGAAGGACGTACAAGTTGAATAAAGAATTTTCTGTTGTACCAACAGACAATTGAGGCAAAAGCTGTTTTAGCCTTTGGTTTGCTAATTAATTTTGCAGTCAGATACCCACTCCATATAAGCTTTGATGTTATCTGGTTAATCATTAATTTACAGTTGCATGGAAAGTGGTATTTTTTGGTATATATTTTGCCTTTTCGGTTTTTTGAAGTCTGAGACTGTATTTTACCACTTTATATTTGCCAAAGAACTACTAAAGTGCTTGAAATTATAATCAATAAATATTTATTGAATAAAGTTACTAAACTTGTCAGATATCAGGTTGTATCTTAAGGAAGTCATTTTCAAGGGTGTATCATTTATTCTGAGAGATAGTGTAGCACACTGGAAAGAATGTGAGATTTGTCCAACAGACCTGTGCATATCTTGGCTCAGGTAGTTTTGTGACCTTGGGAAAGTCACTTAAGTGTTCTGAGGTTCAATTTCTTCTTCTATAAGATGGAGATAATAATTCCCGATACAAAATTGAGAGATTTAAATGAGATTATGTAGAGAAAATACCTGGCACATAGTATGGACTCAGTAAATGGTAGCTATTATTATTGTTCATTCCATTATTCCATTCTCATTCTTCATCTAACAACACATGGGGTCTCATGAGTCATAACTGACTTGATGGCAATGGGTTTGGTTTTTGGTTTTATCTATACCAGTGCTATGCAGTTATTTTTGATGGCACTCACAATAAGAGATACATTTGTTGTCATGACCCAAAACAAAAGCTTATGAAACATTGTTTATCTTTATTAGATATGATGAGCTCTAGTATATCACTTGTGGAGCCCTGGTGGCACAGTGGTTAAGAGCTCGGCTGCTAACCAAAAGATTGGCAGTTGAAATCCACCAGCCACTCCTTGGAAACCCTATGGGATAGTTCTTCCCTGTGAGTCAGAATTGACTAGACAACAAGGGGTTTGGTTTTTGGTTTAATGTATCAGTTGTAGGGTATTTCTTAAAAAAAAAAAAAAAAAGAAGGGTTACAACCTAAGAAGTTAATCTTATAGATGAGTTACAACCTAAAATTTGTAAAACACAGATCTATACCAGTATCTTTAAAATAGTATTCTAGTTGGTATTTTTTAACAGAATGAGAATTCTGGGAATAATTATGTTTTCTGTATTTTATGGGACTATACATTAATTTTAGGTTTTTATAGTGTTAATATAGCAAGGATGTTTACTGACTAGAATACTTCTCAGTCATTGTAGATACCTGATATCTTTTGGTAGTTATTACTTACTATATTACATTTCCCCTGTGATCAGAATGCTTCATCTTCTTAATTTTTCTTGACAGCAGATTGGAGAAGATATTACTTTACTAGTGGGGGTATCTAAATGGAGGATATGATGCAAAACTTTTCAACTTGTCTGAATTATCAGATTAAAATTCTGTACTCTAGCCATTAATTTATTCTGTCGAAAAAATGGGATTTTCTTTGTTTTGTAAACTTTAACCTGAGTAGATAGTGAAATATCTTTGTACAGTATCAGAATTTGGAATTAACCATAATTATAACTTACTTAATGACACCATTGGTGTGACTAGACATTTGACTTTATTTCATAATATGCAAATTATTATTTTACAATCTTAAATACCATTGTGAAATCTTTCTTCGCTTCTTTCTGTAGGACTTCATATGTCCCCAGTGAATGAAATTTCTTGGATCTGCTGATGAACTTTTCAAACACTGTGAAGAGGTTCATGATGCTGGTAATGATTCAAGTCATGGAGGAGAGGCTCATCTTGCTCTGAAGCGGTATAGTATAATGGTTTTTCGTATAATATTTTTATGGAATTATGTGTGTGATATTATTTAATCATGAATGATTCCTTTGTAAAAATAGCAGTATTTTTATATTATTTAATTTAAAATTGTCCTCATTTGATGTGGCCTTTCTTTGTTATTATAACGTATTCAATCCTTGATCAGTAATTATCTGTGCTAGTATCTATGACATGGTACACTGGATATGTTTTTGGATCATGAGTTATCAATCAAAGGAAGGTTAAGTTATATTTAGCTTATTCTGTATTATAATTTTGACTCATAGACAGTGATACATTTTGTTTAGAAGATTTTACAATAAATTGCTATAATAATGCATTTTAGCCAGTAATTAGAATTCAATAGTTAATTTAAAATTTTTCATTTATAAACACCAGTTAAAATAAGCGCATAAACATTGTGCTTCTTGCTGATACTGCCTGACCATTTTGAAAATTTAAACTAAAATATAATTACCTATAACAGTGTTCAATAACTGCTTTTCTTCTGCTGTTTGTGAGAACTCTTCTTATTCCTCACTAAGGAATAAAGCTTAGTTTCATTCTGCTTGTAAAAAGTAATTTTTGTACTAAAAAAAATATTTTTTGGTTCATTAATCTACTGTAAACACTGCTGTAAAAAAAGAACAATGCATAAAGGAACAGTATTATGACCATATAGCTTTGTGGTTGATAGATGTATCAGGCTTCATCAGACAAACATAACCTATATATTTAGATAT
>NW_004444055.1:6392290-6443333 GCF_000243295.1 Trichechus manatus latirostris | reverse complement strand
TATATATACGTATGTATAAAACCCATTGCTGTCGAGTCGATTCTGACCCATAGCGATCCTTGAGGACTGAGTAGAACTGCCCTGTAGGGTTTCCAAGGAGCAGCTGGTGGATTTGAACTTCCAACCTTTTGATTAGCAGCCGTATCACTTAACCACTGTGCCACCAGGGCTCCAGATATATTATATATGAGTGTGTATATACACATATATACATGTATATACATATATATATATATTTAATTTAAGGAATTGGGATCTGGCAAGTCTGAAATTTGTAGATCAAGCCAGCAGGCTGGAAATTCAGGCATTTTATGCTTCTGTCTTGAGGCAAAATTTCTTCCCCAGGAAGCCAGTTTCTGATCTTAAGGCCTTTAAGTGATTGAATCAGACCCACTCACATTTTCGGGGATAATCTCCTTTATTTAAATACAACTGGTTGTAGATATTAACATCTACAAAATACTTTCATAACAATACCTAGAGTAGTAGTGTTTGACTAAATAACTGGGTACTGTATCCTAGCCAAGTTGACACATAAGACTAACCATCATAGTCGACCCCTTGTCAACTTAGCATCTGTACACATCTCCTTAAACCATACTTAATCTCCAAATAAAGACAATAACAAAGTCATACTTCTGCTTAACATGATGCAATTACCCTGCATGTTACCAAAAACACAGTTTCCCTAGAAGAGCATCCAAAGTCCTCCAGTGACATTCATTCTTCTCCTTGATATCCTGTAACTTAAATATCATAATGTGAAGTTAACTATTATTACTACATCTTACATTATATGATAAGAGTGTAAGGAAAGTAAGAAAACAAAGATACAAATACACAAACATATAAAAAAATAAATACTCAACAATTATAGTCCTCATTTCTGCAACTGGTCTTGTGCTCATACTTAGTCATTGTAACTACCTCCTTCTACTACCCATTCCATATTTCTCTTGCCTTCAGGAAGCATCCCAGCTGATCATAGTTCTTTACTTGGAGTGACCTGAACCTTTATTCCTGTAGGGTCTGGGTCATTATTACTCCTGCCTGAATTGGGTTTTTATAGCTTTCCATTAAGTTTAATTACAAGGCATGGTAGTACAAAGAGATGCCCTAAGGGATCGCCTGTATCCCAGACATACTCTTCTCTACCTCCATTGCATGGTAGCAGTCCAGTTTTCCCTTGTTAATCAGGATCAGTCACCCCAGTTAATAGGGAGTAGAGTAACTCCCTTCTTTGTGTATTGATTCAGAGGCAAAAAGAGCTCAAAGAGGCCAGGTGGTGGTCTTAACTTCCAGTTCAATGGAATCCTTCCTTTGGAACTAAGACTTCTAGACCAGCAGACAATAAGGTTGTGGTGACACGAAGCAAAAATTTTGCTAGTTGGATCCCTAAGGGTAATAGTGAGTGGTGCCACTCTCATTTCTACTTCTTGATTTCTGGGCCCATGAATCCTAGCTATAGGACAAACAGCACCATATATTGGATGATTATTTAGAGCATACACAACCTTCTAGAGAACATTGCCCTATCCTGCAAAGTATTGCCACCCAGCTGGCGCAGTAACTGAGTCTTCAAAATGCTATTCTAATATTCTATTAAGCCAGCTGCTTCGGGTTGATAAGCAGCCTGGTAAGACCAGTGAATTCCATGAGCTTGGGCCCACTGCTGTATTTCATTTGCTGTTAAGTGAGTTGTGATCAGAGGCAATGCTGTGTGGAATACTGTGACAGTGGATAAGGCATTTTGTAAGTCCACAGATGGTAGTTTTGGCAGAAACATTGCCTGTAGGGAGGGCAGATTTGTATCCAGAGTAAGTGTCTATTCCAGTAAGAACAAAACGCTGCCCCTTCTATGATGGAAGCAGTCCAATGTAATCAACCTGCCATCAGGTTATTGACTGATTACCCCAGGAAGTGGTGCCATACTGGGGACTCAGTATTGGTCTCTGCTGCTGGCAGATTAGATACTCAGCTTTGATTGTAGCCAGGTTAGCATTTGTGAGTGGAAGTCCATGTTGCTGAGCTGATGCATAACCTCCATCCCTGCCTCTGTGGCCACTTTGTTCATGAGCCTGTTGGGCAATGACAGGAATGGCTAGGGAAAGAGTCTGGCTGATATCCACAGAATGGGTCATCCACTTGATTATTAAAATCATCCTCTGCTATGGTCCCCTTTTAGTGAGCACTCATGTGGGGCCCAAATACCTTCACACTTTTTGCCAATTAAGAGAAGTCTATCCACGTATCTCTTTCCCTTACCTCCGTGTGACCAATTTTCTGATGATGTTCCTTCCAAGTCCCTCACCATCCAGCTAAAACATTGACCACAGCCCAAGAAATGGTATATACTCATACCTCTGGCTATTTCTTCTTCTAAGCAAGATGAACTACCAGGTGTGCTGCTTGAAGGTCTGCCCACGGGGAGGATTTCCGTTCATCACTGTCCTTCAAGGGTGCTCAAAAAGGGGCTGTAATGATACAGCTATCCACTTTCCAGTGCTGCCTGCATATCTCGCAGAACCATCTGTAAACCCGAGTTTTCTTTTCCTTAGTCAGATGATTGAGGTAAAGCCCTATGAGGCCATAGGTAATGGCTGGGAATTGAGTGAGGGGCCAAAACTCTCTGACAGTTCATTATATTTCTGTTCACTTGACCTAGAACTCTTTACCTTATATGGATCAAGTAAGAATTTAGTAGGCTCTTCATCTGTTGTCTCCTCTAGGAGCACCATGATCCACTAGCCAACAGCAGGGGTCTCTGCCAGTCAGACTATACTGATTACTGTTCTGGCTTCACTGTATGGTAATCATGCTCATCTTGTCTTTGGCAGTTATGTGCCACCACTTGGCTCCTGCCACCCCAGGATTTAATTTTCCTCATTGTATTTAAGGATCCTAGTTCAGTGGCAGTGTTCCCACTGTAATGTCTGACCTACAGAGAAGAGTGACTATAGAGCTCTTTAAGGCTGGAGCACCCCTCACAAATTTATTTCTAACAGTTGTGGTAAAAAGACCCTTCTGGGGTAGGTTTGTAGGTCTTAGACATGATAAATCCACTTAATAAACCTTTGGATATCTTCTTCTGCAGTATATCAAGGCAGTTCTGGCATTTCAACTTTATTTAGTGTAGGGCAACTTTTGGTTCATGTTTTAGTCAACCAACCAAATTGTTAGGGCTGTTTCTAACATCTTGAGATATAACACTGAATGCATAATCTCTACTTAGTGGGCCCATAGCAATAAATTTGGCTGATCCAACTTTATGTTCTTTCCACCATTATACAATACTCTTAATATCCGTTCTAATATGTATTACCTAGATATCTGTCTCTAAAAATTGGAGAAATCATGCATTTTGTTTGGAGTATTGTGCACCTCTTCATGGATCAGATTTTGTACCTCCAAACCTTTTGGGTCTTGCCAGGACTTGAGTCTGGTTATATGTCTGGAAGCATATATGTCTGGTAGAGGTAGGTCCTGAGAAGAATCAGCAGTGTCTTGCAAGGCAGCTACTCAGGAGAGGTCACTATAGTTTCCTCAGGCAAAATGGGGCTGACCTCCTCAGACAGCGGTGGAAGGGTTGATTGTATTGACAAGGAAGACTCAGCAGAATTTAATTCAGTGTCCTTAGCTTCAGTGGTATTTGCCCATATGTCCCCATTTCAATTTTCAGGATTCCATTCCTTCCCAATCAGTACAGCAAATTAATAGCAAACACCCTGCAAGGTTGGGAATTCAATTTGCCTTGTAATTCAGCTGCTGACAGGATGAGACCCTGAGTTTGGTTTTCAAAAATCTCGTTTCCTTTGCTACAGGCGATAAGAGTTCATTTCAGGACAGACAAAGAAGCTTTTAGATCATTTATGTAGAGCTTGAGCTGGCAATTTGAAGCCCTTATCTCACCTTTTTCTTTCCCCACTGTTTCTTGCATAGTTTGGAGCAACCATCCAATCTTATACTCATGAGTTTGACAAAAATGTTCTAATACATGCCCACCCACAACATTGCCTTTTATAAGTATTTTATTAGGATTATCCAATGGTGATATTTTGTGTATGTCTATTGCCACATCATGCCATGAATTATCAATTCCCTCTTTACCACTGGACTTAGAGTCATTAGTGACTTTCAGTCTAATCAGATTAGAGAACCGCTTCCAGAAACCCCAAAATCAATTCATAAAAATCATTCTTAAGATTCTCTCCCCCTAGAACCAGTCTCAGTACCAAAATCTGTATCAGTCAAGGTTCTCCAGAAAAACAGAATTGGCTCATGTGATTGGGGGGCTGGCAAATCTGAAATCTGGCAGGCATTTCAGGGCAGGCTGACAGGCTAGAAACTCAGGCAGGAGTTGGTGTTGCAGCCTTGAGTCTGAAATCTTTAAGGCAGGCAGGTTGGCTGGCAACTCAGGCAGGGGTTGATGTTCATTGTATTTTCTTGTAAACCTCCTCTTTCTCTATGCTACTCCTTTTGATGAATGGCAACATTATCTATCTAAAGAGTTACTAAAGCCAGAAACTTGGGCGTGCCCATTTTTACATACCTGTCTCTGTACCTCCCATCTAATCTGTCCCAAAGTTTAGTTAATTCTGTCTCCTTAACGTCTTCACCGTTCTTTTTCATCCTCACTGCTACAGTTTTAGACCTCATCATCACTCACTCAAAAATGTTTTTCATTATTTATAGCTGACTCTCTGCCATCAGTCTTAAACCTCTCCGATTAATTCTCCATACGGCTGCCAGAGTCATATTCTTAAATGCAAATTTGATCACTGTTGCCCTAAATAGTAACTTTCAGTAGTTTTTCTTTGCTTATGGAATAGTTACGATGTCTACTTTTCCAGACTTATCTCTTATTGTACCTCTTCTTCTCATCCTCCTATTCGTCTCCAGTCTCTTACAGTCCCATGCTGTGCCCTGGTCATGCAGTGGTTAAGTGCATGGCTTCCAGCTGAAAGGCCAGCTGGATTCGAACCCACCAGTGGCTCAATGGGAGAAAACACCTGGTGATCTTCTCCTGTAAAGATTACAGCCTAGGAAACCCTGTGGGGCAGTTCTACTCTGTCTCATAGGGTCGATGTGAGTCAGAATCAACTCGATGGCACACAACAACAACATTGAATAACATGTGACTATGGGCAGGGTTTTTCTTTCAGATCAAAAGCCGGTATGACTTTGGTGGGCCATGAGACCCTTCCATCATACCAATAAAATATCTGGAACCTGATGCATTAGTAGTTTTTTTTTTTTGGACCAGGTTTTTAAAATGTGTGTATATCAGTTTCCTGGGGCTGCCATAACAAAGCACCACAAACTGAGTGACTTGAAACAACAGAATTTTATACTCTCACAGTTCTGGAGACTAGAAGTCCAAAATCAAGATGTCAGCAGTGCCATGATCTCTCTGAAGGCTCTAGGGGAGGGATTCTTCTTTGCATAGCTGTCATAGATTCAGTTGTGTCCCCCCAAAATATGTGTATCAATTTGGCTAGGCCATGATTCCCACCATTTTGTCATCTGATGTGATTTTCCCATGTGTTGTAAATCTTATCATTATGATGTTAATGAGATGGATTAGCAGTAGTTATGTTGATGAGATCTAGAAGATTAGATTGTGTCTTAAGCCAATCTCTTTTGAGCTATAAAAGAGAGAAGCAGCAGAGAGACACGGGGACCTCATACCACCAAGAAAGCAGCACCCAGAGCAGAGCACGTCCTTTGGACCTGGGGTCCCTACACCTGAGAAGCCCCTAGACCAGGGGAAGATTGATAGTAAGGATGTTCCTCCAGAGCCGACAGAGCAAAAGCCTCCCTCTGGAGCTGACACCCTGAATTTGTACTTGTAGCCTGCTAGATTGTGAGAGAATAAACTTCTCTTTGTTAAAGCCATCTGCTTGTGGTATGTTTGTTATAGCAACCCTAGGTAACTAAGACAATAGCTTCTGGTGGTCCCAGGCATTTCTTACTTGTAGCAACGTAAGTCCAATCTCTTCCTTCACATTCATGTGACCGTCTTCTCTTTGTGTCTCTTTGTATCTGTGTCTCTTTTCCTCTTTTTGTAAGGATACTAGTCATATTGGCTTAGGGCTCACCTTACTCTCCAGTATGACCTCATGTTAATTTAACCAGTTACATCTGCAAAAGACCCTGATTCCAAATAAGGTCACATTCACAGGTACTGGAGATTAGGACTTCAGCATATCTTTTTGGGAGACACAATTCAACCCACAATGGTATGTATAGGTAGCGTGTACATCGTACAAAATTCATATGGTTTGAAAGTTACATGGTAAAAATTGACTCCCTGCCTCCCCTTTTCCCTAGCCATTCACTTCTTTTCATCAGTTTCTTGTGTAATCTTCCAGAGATACTTTGTGCATCTATAAACATACACTTAAATATATAATAATAAATATTAGGGAAAAATTAAGACACACATTTCAGTATACATGTAAAGACTAAGTGTCTTATAGTTGATACATAGTTTTTACAAATCACATTATTTCATAGAACCACATGGGAGAGAGGCAGGGATGGGGACACACAAAACAGAAATGAAAACTAGTGAAAATTTCACAAAAGATAAATTTTAAGAGTCAACAAAAGTAACAGTGTTCTATTATCTAATTTTATCTTAGCATTTAGAAGATTAAAGAATTTACCTGAAAGTTAACCTCCATCATGAAGCCCATCTTGGGTCCTCTAGGTAGAATCAACCACTATTTTTATGCCTCTTTTTTCTATCATAGAACTAATAGTGGTTTATTACAGTTTATTGTTTACATGTGTACTTCCCCCATTAGCCTTGAGAGTCTTGTGCAGGCAATGATGTTGAATAATGAATGAGTTCTTTACATATGAATGACTTCAAAAGTAGAGGATTCATTCCTACATTCTTTACATTTTTCTTTGCTGACAGTTCCATTCCTTTTCTGCTGTTTACCCTATTAAACAGATGAGGCTGACTCTGTGCCTTTTGTCCCATCCTATAATTCTTCCACCAAGCTGTCCTATTTTCTTTTACTTTGTGGTATACTTGTTTCACAGTGGACTTGGCCTTCCCTGTCGTTAGAACTGAGCCTGGTTTCCTGTTCCCTTTAGATTAGAGTCAATTCATTTGAGGATTCTTAATCAACTCCTGTTCCCATTCCAGTTCTGTCATCTATCATGACAGTCACTGGTAGTGGCACAAAACAAGGAGAGTTCCTTTTTCTGCTGTTTACAACCTAACAGGGGAAGATGTGTCCTTGACATCCAGAATAGTGATCTGAAATGTGCTGTCTCACGGAATCTCTCTCTCCTGTGTCAGGGCCTAGAGTGGTCTTCTGCTCGCCTTTGTTATACTGACACTTCAGTTCTAGGTGAGAGGAACAGAATATAAGAAGGTTCTCAGAGAGAATGAGCATGTCAGATTCAAAGGACCAAAAGAAGCCAATGTTGCTATGGCTAAGTGAATGATGGGGATAGTGATAAGGAAGAAATAGGCAAGGACTAGATTGTGCAGACTTTATAGGCTTTGTTTAATGAGTTTAGATTTTATGCTAACTGGAATAGGAAGCCATTGGTGCTTATTGTTGGTAATATAATGGAGAGACATTTTGTTTCTGGCTAAGGCACATGACAGTCAATTATATCATCATTTACATAAGAAAATGTTTTTCCATTTGTAAACAATTCATTGAGTTTTCTAAGAGTTTCATTTATGTTTAAATCCACAGTTTTTTTTTAAGATTTGAGAAAACTAGAATATTAATATATAGTCACTTACTATGATTTGTTAATAGACCAGCTGGTTAATTAAAGAACATTAACTATTAATTCCTTTTCCCCCCATATATGTTTAGAGATGACGTAACACTACTCAGACAAGACGTCCAAGACCTACAGGCTTCACTTAAGGTTGGAATAAAAATAATTATAATTGTTTATTTTCAGTGTTTCAGATAATAAAAGAAAAAGAGTAGTTAAAAAATCTTTTTTATTTTTCACTAGAAAGAAAAATGGTACTCGAAAGAATTAAAGAATTAGAAAAATTTGAAGGGTTGCAGCAGCAAGTAATTGCTTTCAAATCCTTGAAGCATGTTTATTGTTTATTTTCAATGTGGAAAATTAAGCATAATGCCTATAAGCAGATGGCCTGATACAAATAACTTCCTAATTTGTTTCCCAGTGTGTTTAATAGCCTACAGCATATGCCCTTTGCAGTTTTAATAAATGTACAGAAATACTTGGGAAGTGAAGATGTAACTTCTTAAAGGTGCTTTTGTTAAGAATCAGTTATCTTAAAGATTGTTTTTTATATCAGGCTGCTTTATTCTAATTGTGTGGCAGCATACCTGAATAGTTATAAAACAGTAGTGAACCTGTTCAGTGGAAGTGTGTTTGTAACAAATTGGAAATAACTAGAATGTCGGTTGGTAGGGGAAGGACTATTGTTTAGCTATTTACAATTTATATTAGTGAAGATTGTTTAAAAACTGAGAACACGCATATTAATCATAGGTTTTAGAAAACAGAATAAAAGATAACATATATATCTATGTACACATACACACACACACTGTGTTGCTTTACATAAAAATAACAGCAAAAAACATAAAATCACTTTTATCAAAAGTGGTTATCTGTGACTGGTGGGATTATTTTTGACATCATAGATTGTTTATATTTTAATGTATTTTCTAAATAAACGCCTTAACCGATTGTGATTTTTATTCTAAAACGGTACTGACTTTTATAGTAAAAGTACATAAAGAATAATGAATTTTACCAAATCCATTGTATAGTTTTTATTTTTAGGAGTAAAGTGGGTACACTTTAAAAATAGTTCAAATATTTTGATAAAGTAATTAGTGATCCCTTTGTGCGTTATCTTAGCACATTATGGCTGTCACTCAGCCTTCTATTTTCTTTGTACCAAGAATTGTCATTGATTGGAAAAGACAAAAACCAATAAAGGAATAATAAGGTACCAGTTTTATTACTACTCAGCTTCTTTAATTGCAGATGCTGTTAGCGTTAAAGAGCCTTTTAGTTATCTAAAATACTGATAGTTCATTTATTCATGTTTTACCTAGATGCCATTAACAATTAATCAGACATGGACTGTATTATTTTCTCTACCTGACAACAGAGAGGAAATTGTTTATTACATTTGAGGTGACTATTTCCCATTTAATTAATTAAATAAATTCTCCGCAGTGCAATGTGTAAATTTTTTTGGTAAGAAATTTACCTTTGGGGGAAAAATGTATTTTAAATATTGATGATTCTTAGCAATTAATATGTCTCATTTCTCAATGTACAAGAAAAGAAAAAATCAGGTGTACTATGAGATGCCTTTTTAAAGTATTTCAGATGTGTATAATTCTTTTAAACATGAGAATAATGCCAAGGTGGTATATTTTGTTTCTAACGCACATGATGAATTAAACCTGATGCAGTGTGCTTTTATTTTTGCTTCTTTTAAAGACGGTTTATAATCCTGAACTAAAAAGTCTCCTTTTAAAGCCAAATTTGTTAGTAGTGTTAGTTCAATGGCATATTTTAGCCTCTATGCAAATTTTCAAATATTATAAGATTGACTCTTGTCTACTGATTTAAGTATTTACTTTAGAATCTATATTTATATTATAATAATCTATATTATTTATTTGTTACTGGTTTCATGGAATTTAAGATGCCATCTATTCCAAGACCTGTAATAATTTTCACATGTCTTAGTTCTGTCTTAAAACCAGTGAACTGCAGTTAGATCGTTATACCAGTCTGCCTAGTGGTACCTTAGAGATCTGGAAGAATGTGAGCTGATCAAACTTTAATTTGCACCAAAATCTTATTACTTACCTAACAGAATGTGACTTTCAGAGATTTTTAACATTGACAATTGTAACAGTGTTATCTTTTTCTTTTAATGTATTTGTCTTTTGTTTCCATTGAGGAGTCTAAACCTCATGGATTGGTGGCTGATTCATCAGCAGGTAAATTATTTAAAGCACATATATATATCTATATTTCCTTTTCCTTTTTTTTTCTTCAATGCCTGCTAAATTTTTTTTTTTTTTTTGTGATTATATTTTATGGCTCTAAAAGAGTGAAAATAATGGTCATATTCTAGGTTTAGAAAGTTACCTGTGGACTTTATAATCAGTCAACTCAAATTTTAGTAGTTTCTAGTTTATTATTTTCTGAAATTAGAAATAAACTTCTGGAATATTACAGTGATATGGTTGTTTAATGTAAGGTTAAATCTATTGTAAGGAGTTATATATTCTTCTTGCCTAGAGATATAATGATGGAGGTAGCCTCTGTGCAGCTGTGTTTTATTGGAGGAATGCTCAGTGTTTTGAGGTTACTTATTGTATTTAATTTCTCTCTGAAATCTCTTTCCTTTATGAGAATGAAGTATTAGGAATTGACCACTTACTTTATTTTATTCAAGGCCTCAATCATTCTTAAGCTATTTCTAATTTTATCACTCTTTATAACTAAGTTTATCAGAGAGGCAGAATATATTCCTTTTTGGTCCGTTTACAGATACAGAAAAATAACTCAAATGTGAAAGCAAAAAACTTTAGACAAATATTTGTAGTTTATTGGGGTGATTCTAAATACGCCTTTCTTTTGTTTCAAATGTTTGTAAACTATGACTTGTGCTTCAGATGAGTCAGAGATGCTTCATTTTTGAGATGTGAAAAAGTGCTCTGCTTTTTTTGTAACTGGGTAAGACTCATGTTGATTGTCATAACTACTGCAATGATTATAAGTAATTACAATTTAATAAATGTAATTAACATTGTATTTAAATAACTACTACACTTTTTGTAGAGCTACAGTCTTTGGAACAACAATTAGAAGAAGCCCAAACAGAAAATTTAAAATTAAGCAAATGAAAGACTTATTTGAGCAGAAAGCAGCTCAACTTGCTACTGAAATTGCAGGTAAATGGGACCAGAATTTCCTAGTAAATAAATCAGTCTTATTGTCTTTTGACCATTATATATCCTAGAAGTAAACATAGTATAATAATGTGATAAGACAGTTGTTTATAGACTGTGGTAATGGTTAATGGAATTTATGGATAACAGGGTTGTTACGTAAATTAATTTCAGTTTGTTCTCTTCCCTCTCACTTCATCCCTTCAAAGGAGTTGTTTTATGCTGTAGAATTCTTTTTGCAAAAAGCGAGTTTTCTTTTGTGGTATGCTTAAAGATTAGCTTACAACTATAAGTAACATTTTGAAGAAATAAATAGTATAGTACAGATTTAACATTTGATTATGGTATCAATTATTTATATTCCTTTAAGTAAAATTATATGTACGAGCTTTTAAGTAAAATATTGTATTTGATTAAATATACACTAAAAATCAATGCTAAATAGTAAGTTAATATTATGTGGAATTTATGTGGACAAAACCAGATTTGATCATTTTTAAGTTTATCTTTTAATATAATCAGAAGTATAGTTTTACAGTATTATGTATGTATGGTTATATGAGGAATGTATATTTGAATTAGAGTAATATGTATTTGTATAGAGTAATAGTTGGGAATTTATAAAACTGTCCTTCCCTAAACTTAATGTAATGAAACTAGTGTTTATATAACTATCTTTCATTAGATACAAAGTCAAAATATGATGAAGAAAGGAGTCTTCGAGAAGCTGCTGAATGAAGTGATACATCTGAGAGAAGAATTGAACAGAGAGGCTACTATAATCCAAGACCTGAAGACTAAACTGGTGATTTAGAAACCATTTATTGAGATGTACCTTTATAATTTTTTTAAGTTAAAAAACAAATACATGCTCTGAAGATAAATTTTTAGAAATATAAACTAGTTGCCATCAAATTGATTCATGGTGACCCCACGTGTGTCAGAGTGGAACTTTACTCCATAGGGTTTTCAGTGGCTGATTTTTTGCAAGTAGATCACCAGGCCTTTTTTCTGAGGTGCCTCTGGGTTAGCTGCATTTTGGTTAGCAGCTGAATTTGTTAACTGTTTGCACCACCCAGGGATTCCTTTAAAAATATAGATTGAGTAAAATGGAGGAAATAAGAAATCCTGTGGAGTTCTACCTACATATGTATACTATATGTGTTTTTTAAAAATAAAAATGAATTTTATGATGCATAATTTATAACCTTAGTATTTTTGTTGTTTCTGTCTAAATAACCATCTGTCTTTTTAGTGGTTTCTGTGCCTGTATCTCTCATCCTGACTTTCCCTTGAGCTTTAGGTTTATGTATCCAGCTACCCTTAGCATATATTCAATTGCATTTCTAGCTTTCACTTCAAATTCTACAAGTATAAAATTACTGTATTTCCTTCATAGCATTATTTCTTTCCTTTTTTTGTTTGTACTTTTGATGAATGTTTACAGAACACAAACTAGTTTCTCATTAAACAGTTAGTACACATATTGTTTTATGACATTGGTTAACAACCCCACGACATGTCAGTAGTCTCCTTTCTCGACCTTGGGTTCCCTCTTACCAGCTTTCCTGTCCCCTCCTGCCTTCTAGTCCTTGTCCCTGGGCTGTTGTACACCTTTAGTCTCGTTTTGTTTTATGGGCCTGTCTGATCTTTGGCTGAAGGGTGAACCTTGACAGTGTCTTTATTACAGAGCTAAAAGGGTGTCCAGGGGCCATACTCTTGGGGTTTCTCCACTCGCTGTCAGGCCAGTAAGTCTGGTCTTTTTTTGAGAGTTAGTATTTTGTGCTACATTTTTCTCCAGCTCTGTGCAGGACCTTCTGTTGTGATCCCTGTCAGAGCAGTCAGTGGTGGAAGCTGAGCACCATCTAATTGTATTGGACTCAGTCTGGTGGAGGCCATGGTAGATGTGATCCGTTAGTGCTTTTCCTGGTATCTTGTTTTCTTCATTCTCCCTTGCTCCCTCCCGAAGGGGTGAGACCACTGGAGTATCTTAGATGGCTGCTCACAGGCTCTTAAGACCTCAGACACTACTCACCGAAGTAGAATGTAGAACATTTTCTTTATAAACTGTGTTATGCCAATTGAGCTAGATGTTCCCCAAGACCATGGTCCCCACAGCCCTCTGCCCAGCAGTTCAGTCCCTCAGGGAGTTTGGATGTGTCTGTGGAGCTTCCATGACCTTTTCTTGTACAAGTTGTGCTGGCTTCCCCAGTACTGTGTACTGTCTTACCCTTCACTAAAATTACCACTTATCTATTGTCTATCTAGTGTTTTTCCATCCCAGCCCCCCACCCCCATCGTAACCATCAGATTCTTTCTTTTTCTGTGTAAACCTTTTCATGAGTTTTTACAGTAGTGGTCTCATACAGTATTTGTCGTTTTGTGATTAACTTATTTCACACAACATAATGCCCTCTATATTCATCCATGTTATGAGATGCTTCTCAGATTCATCATTGTTCTTTATCGTTGCATAATACTCCATTGTGTATATGTACCATAGTTTGTTTATCCATTCATCTACTGATAGGCATCTAGGTTGTTTCCATCTTTTTGCTATTGTGAACAATGCTGCAATGAACATGGGTGTGCATATATGTCTGTTCTTGTGACGGCTCTTCTTTCTCTAGGATATAGTCTTAGGAGTGGGATTATCATAGCTGTATTTCTGTCATGGGTATCACGCATTATCAACACTCTCCTCAGTCTTAACCTTGACTCTATCCGTTACTCCTCTCTTTATTTAGCACTTAATAAATACATGAATAAATGGATCCACTACATCAACCAGCAGCAAACCATAATTATGTTTACATATGCTGCTGCTTCATTTTTATTACTGGTTTCCCAGGTTCTCTTATAGAATGTAGCATCTATTGTGTTTGACTGTAATGACCAATAGGCTTAGTTTGTGAAGAAGAGGAAAATAAGTGAAGCACTAAAGATAATTGTGAATTCGCTAGTTTGCACCTTGGGAGGTAATATTAAATTTGAGATAGAGAGCAGAAAGAGGATGTGGCTTGTTGGGGGGAGGATATCTGTGATTAATGTTTTGAATCCAGTAATTGATTTTAGAGAGTGTTTTCATTTTTATTTCTTTGTAGTGAAACCATTCTAAAAGCTTGTGTTAATTAGCTTTTCACTTTTAATTAAAATGTGTTGCTTCACAGCTTCAGAGATCTGGTATAGAAGATGTTGCTGTGCTGAAGAGAGAACTTGTCCAAGTTCAAACACTAATGGACAACATGACCTTGAAATGTGAGAGAGAATCTGAAAAACTGAAAGATGAATGCAAACAGTTACAAGCAGAATATGCTAACTCAGAGGTAATGAAATTCAGTGTACTTAAGTGTGGTTTATATTAACTTGTTTAGCATGTATTGTTAAGTGAAGTTGAGATTTAAGATTTTTTCTGATTGGCCTAACAAAACAGTAATTTGCCTTTCCTTCATCGGATCTGAGTAATATTTGTATACAGTCCATGTGGTCTGATCATCAACATGTTTTACTTTGGCCATATAAAAGTAGACGCCTGGAGAGAAATATTTGCATAAAATAGTATTAGTGTGTTTAATAAATTATGTATATTGTAGAGAGATGGTATTTAAACTTAAATTTACTTAAGGCTAGTGGGTAGGTGGTAATTGAGTTTATCTCAGTTTTGGTAGAGGCAAGGAAAGAATGATTTCGTTTTCTACAACTGTTTTACTTATGTTGCTTAGAAAACGTCAATTTGATTTCTGTTTATTGCATCTGGCGAGGTCCATGTGGATAGTTGCCGTTTATGTTGTTGAAAAAAGGTGTTTGCAATGAAGAAGTCGTTGGTCTTGCAAAATTCTGTCGTGTGACCTCTGGCGTCGTTTCTCTCACCAAGACTGTATTTTCCATATTTTACCAGTCCTTCTTCTTTGTTTCCAACTTCCACATTCTAATCACCAGTAATTATCAGTGCATCTTGATTGCATGTTTGATCAATTTCAGACTGAAGGAGTTCGTAAGTCTTTAATTTCTTCTCCTTTGGCATTAGTGGTTGGTACGTAAATTTGAATTATAGTTGTACTAACTGGTCTTCCTGGTAGGCATATGGATATTATCCCATCACTGACAGTTACACTTCAGGATAAATCTTGAAATGTTGTTTTGGACGATGAATACAACACCATTCCTCTACAATGTATCATTCCTGGCATAGTAGAGTATATGATTATCTGATCAAAAATGGCAAGTACTAGTCCATTTCAGCTCACTAATGCTTAAGATATTGATGTTTATGCATTCCATCCATTTCATTTTTGGTGACCTCCAATATTCCTAGATTCGTATTGCGTACGTTCCTTGTTCAGGTTATTAATGGATGTTTACAGCTGTTTCTTCTCGTTTTGAGTTGTGTCACATTAGCAGTTGAATGTCTCATAAGTTTTGCTCCATCCGTGTCATTAAGGTTGATGCTACTTTGAGGAGACAACTCTTCACCAGTCGTATTTTGAGTGCCTTCCAGCCTGAGGGACTCATCTTCCAGCACTATATCAGACAATGTTCCGCTTTTATTCATAGGATTTTTACTGACCAGTTTTTCAGAAGGAGACCACCAGGTCCCTCTTCCTAGTTTGTCTTAGTCTGGAATGTCCACTGACACCTGTCCACCAAAGCTTAATTTGATGAGTTTTAAAAAAATTAGTATTTTCATGTAGATTTTAATGTCTTTATATGTAATGAGAAGCAGTCAATAAAAATGAAGAAGTTACGACTAGAGTTTATAAAAGACTCAAGGTAAACTTTTTTTTTTCTCCCATTGTTCTTTTGTCAACATGGCTAATTGTAGAAAACAATGATTTTTTTTTTTTTTTACTTTAGAAAAGGTGTTTCTGAGAAAGAAGAAAAATGGTTTAGAATTTTGTTTATGTCTTAACTTCTTTCATGTTTTTATAATACTTACAGTTTTAAGTATTTTGAAATAAATTTAAAAATAAAGGAATTTATTCTTGCTGAGTAATTGAATAGGTGATTTAATATTTCATTATATTTTTAGTAAAACTAGAATAATACTCCCTATTAAATTGATTCGTAGTGATGATGAATGAAGCCCTGGTTATGTTAAGATATTTTGAAAAATTTTAGAGGAGTAATATTATCATTGGAAACAAACTCTTTTTGAGCATCACTAGGTTTTGGATACTGTACTAGAACTTTAGATACATGATCTCGTTTATTTCTTAAAACCTTGTAAGTTAAGTATTAAGTCTGTTTTACATACGAGGAGTTTGAGGCACAGTGAGGTTAAATAACCTTTTCAATGTCAAGAACCTAACATAAAAGAGCTAGGATTTGAACGCAGGTCTTACCCAAAGCCTGTGTTCTTTTCTCTATGTCATGTTGTCTCCCACTGTAGGTGGTCTAATGATTGCCTTGTAAATAAGTTTGTGTTATTAATCTTGACCTAATACTTGGTATTCCTTCTTTTATTTTGCCATATTGTATATGGTCGTCTTTGTATTGAGTAATAGCTTTTTTGAGTTATGTCTCATACCATTCCCATATGAAAATCAATTACTCCATCTTTTTTATTTATAATTCCATTTGTTTTTAGCTTCTGCTTACTCTTTGAATGTATGATATGCATTATTAATTTATTAAAATTCAGTTTTGTTCTCAGTTGAGTGTATTGGTGAATTGTAGTACTTTTCTAGAGAACTGTAGCACTTTTCTAGAACTTACTAGAAAAAATTATTGCATGTCGCTGCTTTTTTTGAACCTAAATGTAGGCATGAGAAACAAAATATATTAAAAGGAATTAAAGAAGCTAAAAAATGCAGTGACTTATTTTTCCTTGGAGCTGAAGATATGTAATCTGGTGTGCATTGTTAAAATTTGTCCTTGTGTTCATTCCTTTCATTGAGTATATACCTATGAATTCATTTGTTGCACAGGGGTATTGGAGGGAAAATTCCTGTATAAAGATTTAGAGGAAATGGATAAAAGGACCCTAAGTTTAAATATTTAAAACAAACAAAACAGAACAAAACAAAAACCATGAAGAGCTCCAGTCACAGGATAGTATAGGTAAAAAGCAGCTCATTGAGATAGTAATTTGAGAATGGGAAACATGACGGAAGCCTGATTATTAGACCTTGGACCAAGGCCGATTCTGTATTAGGAGGAAATGATGCTGAGTTGTAGAGTTGTTGCTCATGATCTTCAAATTCCTAGGATTGTTCCTAAACATATGGGGAGGCCAAGACCATAGATGGAAGTCAAGTGGTCTCAGCTATAGAGAGAGTAGGAATGCAAAGAGACCCAGGAAGTGCCTTACCAAACATTGCTTATTAAATCAGCGAATCCATATCAGCTGAGAGGTTTGTCCATGACTCTGATTTATTAAAATATTTTTGTTATAAACTTGAATGAAAACAAAGAGAATACAGAAATCAGATTTGTGGAAGACACAGTGTTGGGAAAAACAGCTAATACGTTAGACTCAGTAACCATAAAGTTGAGTGTAGTTTAATTAAGTCTGCATCTGGTTAGCAGCTCCTAATGTGATTTTTTCAAATTCTCAGTAAAATACCTATGAATACACAAAAAATCTTGAAAGCTCACAATACCATATACTTGGACCATATACTAGGACTGGCCCATTGTGAGAACCTTAGAGGAATTTACATGGATTACAAGGCTAAGAAAAAGTCATTAAAAGAGGTAACTGGTAAACCCTACATGCTCTGAGACACATGAGCTGACCTGTTTGAAACGGTTTGTCTTTCTTCTGCTTTCTGGCTCTGGATCAGAAGCCCAAGATTCGTTCTAACCACAAACAGACCCTTGCAGGTCTTTTGCTTTGTGTGTGTTTATGACATAGAGTTATCATTTTTTATCTTTTCTATATTTATTGTTGTTCTTGTTGACCATCGAGTTGATTCTGACTCATAGTGGTCCTATAGGACAGAGTAGAACTGCCCCATAGGGTTTCCTAGGTTGAAATCTTTACAGAAGCAGACTGTCACATCTTTCTCCCCTGGAGCAGCTCGTGGGTTCGAACCGCCGATCTTTCGGTTAGCAGCTGAGTGCTTTAACCATTGCATCACAGAGGCTCTTTATCTTTTCTATACGGTGAGCCAATTTTCTCCACATCTTCTACCAAACAATTCATTTTTTCCCCACTAAGTTTTGATGCTACCCCTACAATAGATCAAGATCCTGGGATCTCTTTCTGGACTCTATTCTGTTTTGTTGTTTTATTTGTTCCTGTGCCACTAGCAAGTTTACCACTTTTTTTTTTTATTATTACTTTGGTTTTGTAACATGTCTTAATATATGGTAGGGGAGCCTCTCACACACCCTATTTGTTCTTTTTTTTCTGGAAAGTTGACCTAGTTTTCATGGTCCTTTAATTTTTCATGTAAATTTGACAGATCTTCCCTTTCACCTAGATCCTATTAGGATTTTGATGGGAATTGTATAAAATCATAGATTAGTTTGGAGCAGGGCTTCAAGCCTGTTCATTCTGGTTTAAACCCCTGCTGAGAATCTGCATTTCTAACAAGTTACTAGGAAGTCATACATAAGAATCACATGGGGATCTTGTTAAAATGTAGATTCTGATTCAGTATATCTGGAGTGGAAATGCAAATTCTCAGCAGGGATTGAACTGGAATGAACCGGTTTGAAGTCCTGGTTTGGAGGGAATCAGAATCATTACAACAGTAAGGTGTCCACTCTACCATGAGCATACTTAACCTCTCCACTTATTCTTTAAGTGCTTCAGTACATTGCTACTCAAAGTGGTGCATGTACCAGCAGCATGGTTATCACCTGGAAGTTTTTTGAAATGCAGACTCAGGCTTTGCCTCAGAACTACTGAATCAGCATCTGCTTTTTGAACAAGATCCCAAGGTGATTTGGATGCACTGCTTTAGTAGAATTTTAAAGATTTCTCCAAGAGGTTTCATGTATCTTTGTTAGGCTAATTCCTAGTTTAATACATAGTTCAACAAGGTATTCAGACCCCCTTTGTTGAACTCTATTGACCAGGTAAGCAGTCTAGTGGATTCCGACTCCTGAACTCTATTAAATAATCCTAAATAGTTTTTCTGTGGGATCTGTTGTGAGTTTCTATGTGAATGTTTATATCATCTGTAAATAACGACAGCTGAATCTCTTGACTTTCTTCCCTCCAGTCTCTGTACTTCTTTCTCTTGATTTATTTTATTGTCCAAGACTTCTAATATCATATAGAAGGTAAGGGTAAGAAAGAACATTTTTGTCTAGTTCTCAGCCTTAAATGATTCTAATATTTCTTCAATAAACATTATATTTGCTTCTGAGTTTTAGTAGATAGCCTTATTGGGTTAAGGAACTTTTTCTCTATTTTTAGTTTTCTAAACACCTTTTTTCAAAATTCACAATTGGCCTGAAATATTATTTTCTGCATATGCAAGAGAAAACAATGTAATTTTTATCCTTTAGTCCATTAATATGTTCAATTACCTTGCTATAATTTCTGACTTTGAACTATGCTTACATTCTGTTAATACAGTCATACTTGATCATGACTTTAAAAAATGCTATTTATTAGGTAATATAGACTAAAGCATGTAGTTTTTATGTTAATTAAATAATGGGCATAAAAGTGCACTTAAGATAATTTTGCCAAAAAAGTACTTCATCCTCATTCTTTGCCTCTTTAATCAAAAGAACATGATCCAAGATAGAAACACAAAACTTGTCATGGAGATAAATTACTCTTGTTTGTGACCTAAATAAATATTTGCAGTAAAAGAATGAATACAATTGTTGCCTTTTTCCCATGGGTTTCTGATTCAATAACTTAGATAAAATTTAAAAATGGTGGAGATAAACGTCCTCAGCCATCCCTCACATGCAGCTGTTTCCATGGTATAACATGGCAGTTACCTCCTGGTTCAGCAATGCCTTTGCTCTTTGTACGAAAAAATGATGCCCTTATTTCACAGTCAGAAGCTGGAAAAAACTCAAGTGTCCATCAGCATATGGATAAACAAAGTGTGGTGTATACATACAATAGAATATTATTCAATTGTAAAGAGAAACGAAGTTCAGATACATGCTACAGCATGGATGAACCTTGAAAAGATTATGCTAAATGAAATAAGCCAGACACAAGAGGACAAATATTGTATGATCCCCCTTATATGAAATATCTAGATTAGGCAAATGCATAGAAACAGAAAGTAGATTAGTGGTGGTGGGGGGAGTAGGTCTTGGGTAATGGAGAGTTAGTTGTTGCTTAATGGGTACAGATCTTCTGTTTGGGGTGATGTAAACATGTGAGAACTAAGTAGTGGTGATGGTTGCACAACATTGTGAATATAATTAATGCCACTGAATTGTACACATTAAAATCATTAGAATGGCAAATTTTGTATTAAATATATTTTACCACAGTTTAAAATAAAAAAAGGATGATGCTGTTAACTTCAGTTACCATCTCTGTATAGATGTGGTAGAGAAGACTCAGGCATAACCGTTTGATATACTTGTCCTTCAAGATCTTTTCTCTGTAGCTAAAAATTGTGGTTAGTAAAGCCTAGTGCAATTTACAGTTACACATGGACTTTGTGAACACTCCACTCCAAAAGCCACTCATCGCTGATGTGTGACTGCCAGGCGAGGCTTATTGGCTTTCTCCATGCAAAGCAGCTGCGCAGGGCCCTTGGAAATCAGGCATTCATGGGCTCTTCTCCTCTTGACTGATTATGACAGTACTGCTTCTTTAATCCCTGTTTGTGGGTGTTTGCTTGAGCACCAGTTACTAATCTTGCAAGAATCCAGTGAAACCTCTTTCTAGAAAAAGGAAAAAAGCACATTATTTCCAGAAGTTCAGGATTTCCTGAAGCTCATCCATGGTCTGGGAGACTCAGGGTGGCACAAATGATTAAATGCTCAGCTACTAACCAAAACGTTGGCAGTTTGCATCCACCCAGAAGGGCCTCAGAGGAAGGCCCTGGGGATCTACTTTAGAAAGATCACAGCCATTGAAAAACCTATAGGGCGCAATTCCTCTCTGACACACATAGCGTCACCATGAGTCAAAATCGACTGGATGGTACCTAGTTAGTTTTTTTTTTAATACATATAGTCTGAGTGAGGGTCCGTGGGCTGTAGGTTAAAACTCCTTAAGGCCAGAAAAGAAGGTTAGAAGCATCACAGTATGGTTGGCTTTCACTTTACGTAGAGCCACTCAAGGGATATACTTGTTTTCTTGAGAGTTTCAGTGTTTAGGAGCATACTTTAGGTAACAGTAATTAAAGGCATGTAGCCAGGGTATTAGTGTTTGTGTTGTGGGTAGAGTATGAGTGCAGAGTTGCACAAGATCTCATTAGGACTTCTGTCCCTTTAAGGAATTGTGCCAATAGCCAAAAACATCCATAACCTTCCGCAGATTTGTTTTTATGCAAGCTTCTAGAGAGTGGTCATCACAGAGTACCCCTGGAAGATTGGGTAAAGACCGTGGATGACACCCAGAGTATTCCCAGGACTGAGTGTTGAGTCCAATACCAGCTTCCTGGTCTTTGTGCATCCGGTGTTGTGGTCATATTCACTCACTCATATATATCATTTATTTAGCAAATATTTAATTGAGATCACATTGAATTCAACTGGGTCCAGTGATGGGTGAATTTTCACGTACTCCTTTGCCAGGGAGTATACAATGAAAAAGAAAATCCTTTGGGATAAAGATAAGCTAAAGAGAAAGAAATAACGTTATTCTCATTTAGTTACCACAGCCCGAGTCCTAACAAATACTGTGGTAGAGCTGTTTAGTGTTCTTAGTTGCTGTCAAGTCAGTTTCAACTCATGGCAACCCCATGTGTGCAGGTAGAACTGCTCCATAGGGTTTTCAAGACTGAACTTTCAGAAGCCAATCACCAGGTCTGTCTTCCAGGGCCCCTCTGGATAAGTTTGAACTGCCAGCCTTCAGCTAGTAGTGAAGTGCTTAACCATTTGCACCACCCAGGAACTATAGTATCACAAAACAAAAGTAGGAAGAAAGGTCTGCAATTCGTATTTTACATCTGACATGTATTGTGGTAGGAGGAATAAAATAACAGTTATGCAGTGATTACATACCTAATCCTAATCTTAGATTTTAGGTATTGAGTGATCTATAAATTTTAAATAAAATAAAAAAAATAGATAAAGGGAGAAATTATGTGGGAGAAATAATAGAAGTGCCGAAACACATGTCCTCAGCTAGATTTTAATAAATCAACTTACACTTTGATCAAATCCATTTGTTCTTTTAAAGATCTGAAATAATTAAAACCAGTAAGTAGGACATCCTACTATTTATAACATAACATTGATTTATGCTTCTAATTAACTTCAGAACATTTGCTTACTTTATTTAGACTCTGAAGACTTGCCCCACCCTGGATCCAGAGGAAAAGGACTGCTAGAAACCACCACTGGTTACATAACAGAAAATTCCAGTAATTTGCAAATCTGATCCTCACGTTGTTTTTAAATTAAAATCAATTACAGTTTTTTAATTGAGATTAACTTTTCTCCATTTTGGAAGGCTGTTTAGTAATGGCTTTTTCAGGATCAAGGTACAAAGGAATTTGGGAAAGGATTAGACTTTTTCTCATGCACTGGAACCTTCAAGAATCTGAAACTGAGATAGCCTCAATTCCGCTATTAATTACTATTAGTTGCTGAAATGTAACATTATTTATGTTGAGTTTCTGCAGCCATGGAAAGTACTGAAATAGGTTTTTTAGAAGAAAAAAAATAAAGTGTAGACTAGAAATGATACTACATATTCTCCTAGACCTGCACTTTCCAGTACTATAGTCACTAATCATATATAGTTATTATTGAGCCCTTGAAACGTGATGAGTCAGAATTGAGATGTGCTCTGGTCTGACAGAGACTGGAGAAACCCCGAGAGGATAGCCCCCGGACACCCTTTTAACTCAGTACTGAAGGTCACTGCTGAGGTTTACCCTTCAGCCAAAGATTAGACAGGCCCATAAAACAAAACACAACTAAATGGGCATACCAGCTCAGGGACAAGGACGAGAAGGCAGGAGGGGACAGGAAAGCAGGTAGCAGAGAACCGAAGGTCAAGAAGGGAAGAGTGTTGACGTGTCATGAGGTTGGCAACGAATGTCACAAATCAATATGTGTATTAATTGTTTAATGAGAAAGTAATTTGCTCTGTAAACCTTCATCTAAAGTACAATAAAAAAAAATAACAAAAGAAAAGAAAAAAAGAATTGAGATGTGCTGTGGTTAACACACTGTACTGCAAACTGAAAGACTGGTGGTTCTGATCCACCCAGAGGTGCCATGGAAGAAAGGCCTAGTGATCTACTTCTGAAAAATCCTATGAAACACAATTCTACTTTGATGTACATGAGGTGACCATGAGTTAGAGTCCGCTCAACAGCAACTGTTTTATTTTGTTGTTGTTAAGTGGAAAATACACACCAGATTATGAAGACTTAATATGAAGAAAAAAGAGGGTAAAATATTTCCTTAATAAATTTTAAATAGATTACATGCTGAAATGATAATATTTTTGATGTATTGGATTAAATAAAATGTATTATTAATTTCATTTGTTTCTACTTTTTATGTGGCTACTAGAACATTTATAATGACATATGTGGCTCGCATTACATTTCTTTGGGACAGTGCTGTGCTGGGCATTAAATAAATGACTCAAGTTGAGGGCTTACGTGATTTTTTATAGAGTGGCCTTCAATGCCAGGCAGATAGCAGATGTTAGTTAATTTACTGGAAGGACAGCAATTTAAACTCAAAGTGATTTAAACAAAGAGAAGGCTTCCTGGGGGTGCTCAGAACAGTGGAGACCATTTTTGTTATTGTGTTTGTTTTAAACTTTCAATGATAAATTGCTAGGCTGTTTGGGGTGACACTTTTCATGTCCACTTCAAAGACAACCCTCAATTCTTCAGAATGAAAGACAAGTACGGCAAATCCTCCGTTGAAATAAAAGGGGTAAGATCAAGTTAAACAGGAGGAAGAGTAGAAGAAATGAAAAGTTAATTTAGGGCATTCCTTGGTGGCCAGCATCCATACAAAGAATGTCATCGTTTATAGAAACGCAGTGTAGCAAATATTATCTCCCAGGTCACACCAGCCTGAGATGGAGCAAGGTGAAAAATAATAATAATTAAAAGAAAATATATTATTTCACACCAGTGCCCCCATCAGCTGATTCCTGGAACTTTTCTGAATTTTTCTTGGTGGCTCAAAATGGCCATCGGATGGCCATGAGTGAAACCAGACTGGTCTCTTTCTGTCCCACATTTTCTCTTGGCTCCTAGATCCTGAAAATATACACAGTCATATCCAGGGTCTTTGGTTACCAAGACCCCCCATATCTATGGCGTGCCAGTTCTGTGCCTGGGCTGCTCTCCCCTGATATTTATGGGGTTGCTATTGCTCCCTATGGTTGCTGCCTTCAGCAAACCATCTGAACCTCTTGTGTGTCCTGCGAGGTCCTAAACTTCTAGAACAGCTCTTTCCCCTCCAAAGGAAACCAGGGCCTTCCTGGCTTCTTTCCTCCTCTCTGTGGGGAAGATCCACCTTGGACTTAAATAGCATGGGACTGGGCAAGAGACTGGATCCAGCTCTCAGCCTCTGTCCATCTTGGTGTTTATGTTTCCACAAGCTGTTGTTGGGTGCTGTTGAGCCGATACTGACTCATAGCGACCCCATGTGGCAGAGTAGAGCTGCCCCACAGGGTTATATTGGCTGTAATATTTATGAAAGCAGATCATCAAGTCTTTTTCCCACAGAGTGACTGGGTGAGTTTGAACCGCCAACCTTTCCGTTAGCATCTGAGCGCATAACCATTTTTGCCACCAGTGCTGCCAGAGGGGCCCAGCCCTGAGTCTCACTCTGTTTCAGAAAATGATGTTTATTTCTGCCTGGCCACCTGATGCTAAGTTGAATAATGTATTGTGATTTTAAAAAACGATTTTGCTATGTTTGCATACATTAAAAGGACTTCGTGGATGTAATCCATCAGCCACATGTGTCAGTATCTAAGAAGGTGTAGTCAGGAAATCTTGGGCTCATCAGCTGTGCAGCATGGTCTCAGAAGCTTCCTGAGCCTTGTTTTGCACTCTATACCAGAGGTTGCCAAGTGGCAGCCCCTGGCCCAGTTTCAGCCTCAGATTTCCATTATTTAGTCCACGCAAATACTAAAAATATTTCTTTTAATTGGTTGTCACCATTTTTTAAAAAATCAGGAAACTTCACTTAAGTTTTCTGTCTGTTCTTAAAAAATAGGACCTGGAAACATGTTTTCCATCTCCCCATATGGCAACAATCAGCCAGAGCTGAATAGGAGCCTCTGAGATGGGACCTGCCCTCCACAGTCCTTGTAACTGTCTTGCTTCACTTGTTTCCATTGCCTGCCTGGCCTGTCAGCCTTAAATTTGTTAACTTTAATCTCTGGTATGGAGTAAGTAGCATTTCCTTCATATAGGTTTTTTTTTTTTTAAAAAAAAAAAAAAAACACCTGTTGCAGTCAAATTGATTCCGACTCATAGCGACCCTATAGGACAGAGTAGAACTGCCTCGTAGGGTTTCCAAGGAGTGCCTGGTGGATTGGAACTGCCAACCTTTTGGTTAGCAGCCAAACTCTTAACCACTGTGCTACCAGGGCTCCTCCATATAGGTATCAGGAGGCTGAAATAAAATATTGTGTAAAATGGCTTCCAGTAAGACCTCAGTAATTGTTACTTCTTCCTCCTTGCCAATTGCCATCTAATTGATTCTAACTCATGGCAACCCCACGTGCTCCATAGGGTTTTCAGTGGCTAGTTTTTCAGAAGTAGATCACCAGGCCTTACTTCCAAGGCACCTCTGGTGAACTCAGACCTCCAACCTTTCGGTTAGCAGTTCAGTGTGTTAACCATTTGCACCACCCAGGGATTCCTTCTTCTTCCTTACTTGCTGGTATTTAGGTTTGTGGGCTTACATTGACTTTTAAACATTTGAATAGATTTTCTACTTTGAATACACAGATAATGGTGAAATTAACAAGAAAAGAAAGATTAGACGTGCATCTGAGATGAAGCAAATCCTTTGGGGAAAAGAAGCTGACATTTAAATCCTGAAAAAATGTGTTTGCAAAATAAGATTTTTTGTTTTGTTTTGAGGTTGAAATCGTAGATTGAAGTTATATCTTCATAAATGAACCATTTAAATGAGGACCCAATTCATTGGTAACATAGACGTATGCCTTATACTATGCCAAAAAACTGATTTGATTGATTTTATGATTAAATTAAGGGAGGTGACTGATTATTTTGCAAACTCATTGCTTTGATTTTGGTTTAAAGTTTAACCATTGAACAGTACAATACAGCTGTTAACCCACCTTGAACTGACAAAAACAAGGACAGTCACCAGTTGAAATTTCATACATAATGGTAAGGAGGGTCCTAGCTATCGTGGAATTTTTTAGTCCAAATTTTCCTTGAAAATGCTCATCTGACCACTGGAGTATGAAAGCTAGAGTCCTAGATTACAAACCTCAACCTTCAGGTTAGCTCTGACTATCAAGCTGCCTCAACTCTTGCTCATTCTGTTGTTGTTGTTAGCTGCAGTAGAGTTGGCCTCTGACTCATGGCAGACCCATACACAACAGAACGAAAAGCTGCCCAGTCCTGGGCTATCCCCATGATTGGTTGCAGATCAGACTGTTGGGTTTTCATTGGCTAATTTTTGAAATTTGATCGCCAGGCCTTTCTTCCTAGTCCATCTTAGTCTAGAAGCTCTGCTGAAGCCTATTCAGCATCATACCAAAACCAAACCTGTTGCCTTCGAGTCAATTCTGACTCATAGCAACCCTTTAGGACAGAGTACAACTACCCAATAGAGTTTCCAAGGAGTGGCTGGTAGATTCGAACTGGCAACCTTTTGGTTAGCAGCCTTAACCAATGTGCCACCAGGGCTCCTTCAGCGTCATAGCGATATGCAAACTTCCACTGATAGATGGGTGGTGGCTGCGCATGAGGTGTACTGGCTGAGAATCGAACGCAGGTCTCCTGTATGTAAGGCCAGAATTCTACCACTGAACTCCACTCTCCCTGGGATGTTCATTCTAGAGAGCTCCCCTCCAGAGCTTTCACTAGAACTCATTAGCTTGCTCTATTTTCTATCCTGAAGATTTCTTTGCAGATCTAGTCCTTGAAAAAACTTCTCCCCCATACCAGGCTCCCTTCGTGGCTCAGGATAAGCCACTATGGCAAGCTGCATATTTCAGTACTCGCAAGCAGTTCTTTCTCCCTCAATGTATATTGGCTGCTGGACAATGAAACCAAGGATCAGTTTCGGGAACTACGTGCTCAGTTAAACAACTGTCATATGAACCCTCCTCCATTTACAGAGTGTATAGGCATCTCACACTTGGCCCTAAAGTCTCATTTCCTGAAGTGAGATGCAGGATGGAATGTGGCAGAAGCCGTTCAGCCTCCCCTCCCTCTAGTACTCAAGCTTCTCCCTGCCTTGGCATCTCTTTCACAATATGCACAGCATTCTCTACTTCTGGATGCTTGTCTTAGCTTTGCTCCCCTTCTTTACATTGAAAAATGATGCCACTCATAAAATAAACATTAACATCCAAGAGGAATGTGTTTCTTAGAACAATCAATTATAGGAGATCAAAAGGATAACATTTGCCCAAAAGCAAAGCTGAGAAGTCGGAAAGGAGTAGAAAATCCAAACGAAAGGAAACTGGGAACCCAGGGCAGAAACGGGGAGAGTGCTGACACATCGAGGGGAATGCAACCAACGCCATGGATGCTTTATGTACAAGCTATCAAGTGGGAAACTAATTTGCTCTGTAAACTTTCACCTAAAGCGCAATAAAAAAATTTTTTAAAAGTCTGAGACGTTCACAGATTAAAAATAATTTTCTTTCCAGTTTAAAAAAAAAGGAGAAATGATGCCACTTCTTTCTTCAGATTGGCATTTTTACAGATTGCTTTCTTGTATTAAGCATTGATAATGAAATGAAAATATGGCAATTTAAACATTTCATTTGTTGTTACTAAGCTGTTTCTGAGCCTACTAGACCTACTGGAAGCAGGACCTACTGGAAGTTTATTCATTTTAGTTTTTTAAAGTGAACTAGCACCCTCTGTAGGCCAACATTTTTATGAGTATGAGAAACCACATTTCAGATAGGGTATTAGTTTCTAAAGCCAGAGCCTGAGGCAAAAAATGACATATTATCAAAATTATCCATGAAAATCCCTTAAATTATCGGCATAAAAGCCATGAATTAGTTTATTTTGCTTCTTTTTTTAATTCGATTGCTCCCACCCTTTATCCAGAGCAGTGAAACTTCAAGAACAGGAAAGATTAGGTTAAATAAAGAGGTAGTCTCTTTTCCTATCCTTCTTTTCTTTCCCTTCTCCCCCCTAATTTTGAGACATTGGTATTCTTTAATTAACATGGATTATATTCATTCCTTCCAGCAGCAGTTATTGACTGTCTACTAGGTGCCAAACATCATTATAGTTTCTGAGATAGATCCCTGCTCTCACAGAATTTACATTCTAATGAGGAGATAAAGAAGATAAACGTCTAGATTTTGAAAAGATATACATTTTCAGAGAGTGATAAAGTACTCTGAGGAAAATAAAACAAGGGAATGGCCTAAGAATAATGGGGGCAGTGGAGCAACTTGTTTTAAATAGTCATGGCTAGCCTCCAGCAGGAAGTGACTTTAAGCAGAGATTTGATGAGGAGAACACTTTATACCATTACCAACTTTGGAGAAAGGAGTTGATGAAACTATTTGTCACACACCTTAGGTATTACTTCCCTGAGCCCAGGGAAAGAAATTAAAGAGCTAAGTGGAAAGGTATCTGTGTTCATAGATTGGAAGACTTAATACTGTTAAGGTAGCAATACTTCTTAAATTTATCTTGAGTTTCAGAATAATTCCTATCATAATCCCAGCTGGTTTTCTGTTTTTTGTTGCAGAAATTGAAAAGCTTATCCTAAAATTCATGTGGAAATGAAAGGGATGCAGGATAGCCAAAACAATCTTGAAAAAGAACAAAGAGGACTCACATTTCCCAATTTCAAAATTTTACTACAGTAAAACCTGTGAAAAGTGGAACCCATGTAAGGCGGGAAACCTGTCAGAGAAGGAAAACTCAAATATTTTCCACTAAAATTATTGATAGAAAAGTGGTAAAGCTGCACCCTGCCAAAGGTGGAAAACTCACGAGACCCAGAAAAACAAGGCAGTCCTGTCGTGTTCCAGCTCTCACAGGTTTCGCTATACAAAGTTGCAGTAATCAAGACTGTGTGGTAGTGGCATGAGCTTAGACATACATATCAATGGAATAGAATTAGGAGTCCATAAATAAATCCATGACTTTATGATCAATTGATTTTTGACAAGGGTGCCATGATAATTGAATGGTGAAAGAATAGTTTTTGCTGCTGGAACAACTGGTGTAGCCATGTGCAAAAAAAATGAAGCTAGACACCCACCTCACACTATATGCAAAAATTAACTCAAAATGGATCAAAGAACTAAATGTGAAAGTTAAAATTGCAAAACTCCTATGGATGCAGCAAAAATTATTTTGCAGTCTCCTATTTTTGAACATTAAATTCTTTCCAGTTGTTCTGTATATACTCATTGCCATCAAGTTGATTCCAGCTCACTTTCATAGCATCAAAAAAATGATTATACAGAGTCAAGATTATTTATTTTTCATAGAAGTGGAATTGGTGCATCAAAATGTTGCACATTGTTTATTAATAGGTACAATATCTGGGTTGTTTGGGCATTATTACTCTGTAAGGAAGAGAACCATACTCAGATTCTTCAAATGTTACAGATTTATTGTAAAAATACATGGAAAAGTAAAGGAAGTGGAACAGGCTGCATAAGCACAATTACCACCATTGCTTCCCACCATTACTAGCCTCTTCTTTTCCTCATGATATTTTCTTTTTTTTTTTTCTTCTTTCTCCCTCCTCCTATTCCAATAAGATTAACTAGAGTTTCTCCTTGGAGGATGGCAGAACAGATTGATAACCCTCAAGGACTAGCAGTAAAAGTATTATCTCATCTGTGACATGAAAATCGTGACTAACGGCGCCAGATAACCTTCAAGGATTGCCAGTAAGAGGTTAACTCGTCTGAGACGTGAAAATCGTGGCTGCTGCACAGAGAAACTATAATCCTGTCCATATAAAATCTTCAGCCAGTCTCCAGTCGGGGAGACAGGTCTTTTGGAGGGGCTCATTCCCCTCTGTCTCTTTCATATCAATATCCAATAAAACCCTCTTGCTGCTCACCTCACCCCGTGTCAGTATTGGCTTTTGCGGCAGGCAGCTCAGATCCACAATTTATGGTAACAAATTTGGCACCCAACGTGGGACGTCCAGCCGCTTGAGACACGGCGGCCCCAGGGGGACCCCGGGACTGATTGATAGCTCTCCCAACAAGCGGCCGCAAGAGGTTTCACTTGCCTCCAGGGAGACTGTTGGTGGGACTGGGGCCTGCCGTGGCCCTGCTGGTCCCCAACCATGCCAGAAAGAGGTGGGTGAAAAGGAAGCAAGACTGACATGAGGGATCCCAAGAGGTGAGTCTGCAGCTCCTCTCCCTGTTGTGTTCAGGGCCGGGGCAGATAGCACAGGCCCAAGGTTTCCAGAGCAGGACCCAAGCCCTTGGTTTCTGAGGCGAGCAGCACCTCAGATGACTGAGCCCATGAAAAGGATCACGAAAAAGGACTGGTGGTGGCTCTGGAGTCTTGGTTTCAGGTTTCAGGGTAAGGTGTATGTCTTAGTCATCTAGTGCTGCTATAACAAATACCCCAAGTGGATGGCTTTAACAAAGAGAAGTTTATTTCCTCACAGTAAAGTAGGCTAAAAGTCCAAATTGAGAGCATCAACTCTAGGGGAAGGCCTTCTCTTTCTGTTGGCCTTCTCATCAGTGTTCCCCCGAACTAGGAGCTTCTCTGTGCAGAGACCCCAGGTCAAAGAACGCGCTCTGCTCCTGACATTGCTTTCTTGGTGGTATGAGGTCCCCCTGTCCCTCTGCTCACTTCTCTCTTTTATAGCTCAAGAGATTGCCTCAGGACACAATTCAGTCTTATAGATTGAGTCCTGCCTTACTAACACAATTGCACCCATCCTCCGTCATTACCATCATAGAGGCAGGATTTACAACATAAAAGAAAATCACACAATACCAGGGATCATGGCCCAGCCAAACTGACACACACATTTTTTGGGGGACGTAATTCAGTCCATGACAGTATATGAATGGGAGGCAGCTAAGATCACGTCTGTCACCCAAGAGGGCTGAGAGTTTGAAGCAGCCAGAACTGCTTTGAGTTTAGGGCTGGCTGAGTGTGGGACTGAGAAATCCACCACGGTTTGTGTTTGCTTACTGTTTGTATGTATGTGTGTCTTTGTGAATCCTCAGAGATCTCATGCTGTCTTCATGGATGTGTCAATCCTTATCTGTATAAAACCTGTCATCAGATCCGTGAATAATTCTGGTCCCGTTTTTTTAGGCAAGACGACTGGTTTCATTGGTCAGAAGTTTATCACGCTCAAGTCATTCTAAAAGGATTCCTCCAAGGAGTTTGGGGACCCAGAATATGAATTTGGGGAATTCTGACTGAATTGGGTAAAATCAGAAAAGAGGTAGATTTTCAGGTGGATCATATAATAAATCACCATTGTGTTCAGAAGAAAGGAGTTTGCCTATTAATATCCCCCAGAGAAAGCACCCGCTACGGGGATAGGTTCATCTATCTCCACTGAATCCCCCTTGGGTTGTATTCTAGCAGACTGGAAAAGGTACAGTTATGAACCTATGACTAAGAAGAAATTGATATTTTTATGCAGTAATGTTTGGCCCCAATATCAATTAGGAGACCTGGAAACTTGGCTAGAACATGGGTCTATGGCTTACAATACGATCCTGCAGCTGCAGCTTGATTTGTAGGAGAGAAAAGAAATGGGATGAGATCGCCTATGTCCAAGCTTTCATGTCCCTTTACCAGACTATAAACCTTCTAACCAAGTTCTTTTCCAGGGAAAAAAAGGCAAAGGTGCTCCCTGAATCTTCAATAGAGGACTCCCTCTTGGAAGAATTAGTGCCGGTACCTGCTTTGGCACCCCCTCCCCCATATGGGGACGGCATGGTTGCAGCCGACAGGTCGACAGGTCGGGGCAGAGAGGGATGGAGCCTGATTCTAGTACAGAGGGGGTAGAAGAGGCTGGCAGAGAGAGAGAGAGCTGGAAAGTGAGAGTTTGACTGCTTCAGGTATGATCTCTCCTTCTCATACCCATCAGGGTACTGTTTTCGGTGAGGGCGCTGCCAGGGCTTGGGCAGGGCAATTTCCTCCAAGAGAAGTTCCAGCCAGAGGAGGAACGATATTAGTGCACACTCCTTTCTTTACCTCTGACTTGTATAGCTGGAAGAATCACAGTCCTTATCAGAGTGACCCAAATAGAATGGCAGAATTGTTCCTTTCCATTTTCTCCACCTATTGCCCTATGTGAGCAGACATTCAGGCTGTCTTGACCACATTGCTAACTTCAGAGGCACGTTGTATTAGAACAGGCTCAAAAAGAGGCTGACAAGCTCCACAACCAAAATCCCTCAAACCGGCCCCCAGGGGAAGAGGCCATCCCTGTGTGAGACCCAGGGTGGGATCTAAACCAGGAGAACAGGAAAAATAGACTCCAGTTGTATAGGGATTGCTTGCTTGCCAGCTTGCAGAACGGGGCTCCTAAACCTAAGAGTCTACAAAAGATTAGAGAAGTTATTCGGGGAGAGACAGACGACCCCTCCACCTTCTTAGAAAGAGTGACGGACACATTCTGTCAATACTCTGAAATAAATCCTGAAGACCCTAATAACTCCCAGCTTTTGAACATGACCTTCATCTTCCAGAGTGCCCCCGATATTCTGAAAAACTTACAGAAGATAGAGCGTGGCCTGTAGGACAGCTGCTCGAAATTGCCTTTAGGTCTTTAATAATAGAGACCAAGCGACAGAGAAAAAAAAAAGAAAATGAAACAAAGGGTGGCTTTGCTGGCTGCCGCCATAGCTCCTTCAGGTTGGGGGAAGGCCAGGAGAAGTTAAAAGGATAGATCTAGGACATAGGACAAGACCACCTTTGGGTCCAGACCAGTGTGCCTAGTGTGAATGACATGGACACTGGAAACGGGAATGCCCTGAAGCCAGAGAATAACGACCACCACCCACCACCCTCCAGGCCTACCAGGAGGGGCCTTCTCATGGAGACGATTCAGAATGATGGAGCCAGGGCTGGAGCCCTCGCTGGCTGTCTCCCACTGTGAGCGTCGGGTGACCCTAAGGGTGGGAGGACATCCTATTGATTTTATTTTGGACACGGGAGCAACCTTCTTGGTTTTAAATACGGCTGATTCTCTCCTCAGCCTGTGCACCGCTTCGGTGATAGGGGTCTCAGGGAAGCTGTCCACGCACCCATTTCTCCAACCGTTAAATTGTGAAGTTGAAAAAAAATTGTTATATCATGAGTTCCTCTATATGCCCAAATGTCCGGTCCTCCTTTTAGGGAGGGACCTCCTATTGAAACTTGGGGCTCAAATCGGTTCTAAACCGTCCTGAGTATTAGTACAAATCCCACCTGAAAGTGCATGCACGCTCTGCAGGGGGCACTGTTGCAAGAGAAAACAGCTACACCTAGTGGCATTCCTTTCCATGTTCAAGAAGAGGTAAATCCAGACGTCTGGGCATCAGAAAGGCCTGGGCTAGTTAAGTCAGCTGCGCCAGTTAAAATAAACTTAAAACCTGGAGCACCTGTTATAAATTAGAGAGACTATCCCCTCCGCAAAGAGGCTTTGGCAGGGATTGCACCACTAGTGCATCGATACATAAAAATTAGACTTTTAAAATTTTGCCAGTCCCCGTACAACACCCCTGTTCTGCTGGTATTAACACCAGGAACAAAAGAGTACTGGCTTGTTCAAGACTTAAGGAGAATCAGCCAAATAGTAGAGGTTATCCATCCAGTGGTGCCCAATCCATATACCCTCTTGGTTACCATACCCAGGCAATGTGCTTGGTTTTCAGTGCTGGATTTAAAAGATGCTTTCTTTTGCATTCCTTTACAATCTGAGTCTCAGCCTCTGTTTGCTTTTGAATAGACTGATACTAAGACCGGGATTAATAGACATCTCATATGGCGGGTTCTGGTCTAGGGATTTAAGAACTCCTCCACCATTTTGGGGAAAATTCTAGCCAAAGACTTGAGGGCATTGAGGCTAAAAAGAGGTCTTGTCTTGCAATATGTGGACAATATTCTGATAACAAGTAAGACTAAAGAAAACCAAAACACCATATTCGTCTTGAATCATTTGGATGAGTGTAGATATTGAGTTTCCAAGAAAAAGGCCCAGATATCCCACCAACAAGTAAAATATCTGGGATTCCAAATATCACAGAGACAACGAAACTTCCTTCAAGATCGGAGAGAGGCCATTATGCAGGTGGCACCTCCTACCTCTAAGTGACAGCTACGGGGTTTCCTTGGGATAGCTGGGTTTTGCCAAATTTGGATACCCAAGTTTGGATTCATGGCGAAACCCCTATATGAGGCTCTTAAAGGGAAGAAAAGGAACCCTTACTATGGACAAAAGAATGTCGTCAGGCTTTTGAAAAGATTAAGTACAAATTAATGACTGCCCCAGCCCTAGGGTTGCCTGACCTCCAAAAACCTTTTGAACTATTTGTTCACGAGAGACAAGGAATTGCTGTGGGAGTGCTAACTCAAACCCTGGGACCTACCAGGCAACTGGTGGCCTACTTTTCAAAACAGCTGGACAGTGTGGCCCGGGGATGGCTGCCTCGTCTTCAAGCTGTGACTGCAACATGTGACCTGTTACAAGAAGCTGAGAAATTCACCCTTGGACAAAAGGTAACGATGAACACCCCACATACAGTTCTGCCCCTTTTAGAACAGAAGGGGAGTTTTTGGCTCACGGCGGGCCGAATGGGAAAATATCAGACAATCTTGTTAGATAACCCAAACATAGTCTTAAAGGCTGTCTCCTCCCTCAATCCTGCCACACTGCTACCTATTTCAGATGATGCCCCTGTACATGACTGCTTAGAAATAATCAAAGAAGTTTATCCTAGCAGACTAGATCTTTCAGATGTCCCTTTGAATGACCCAGAGATAGAAATATATACCGATGACAGTAGTTTCTTGCATGAGGGAAGCCGCAAGGCAGGGTATGCGGTGGTAACACAAACTGAAGTTTTAGAGGCGGCTCCACTTCCTGCTGGGACTTTGGGTCAAAAAGCTGAACTCATTGCCCTCAGACCGGCCCTGCAACTAGGGGCAGGGAGACGCGTAACTGTGTATACTGATAGTAAGTATGCCCACCTGATCCTTCACTCATATGGCGCCTTGTGGAAAGAGAGAGGACTTCTGACATCTGCCAACAAAGAAATAAAACATGTACCAGAATCTTGGAACTTCTGAAGACAGTTAATGACCCCTTTCAGGTAGGTGGTATATTGTCCCAGACACCAAAGGCGACAGTCTCCCAAGGCAGTGGGGAACCAGAAGGCAGATGCAGAGGCAAAGAAGGCTGCAGTGCAAGGAGATGCGACAAGAACAGAATTGGCCTTAATCCCCCATCTAGACCCTGCCGACCTTCCCACCCCCATCTACACCTCCCAGGGCCTGAAGAGGGCAAAAGAACGGGGATGTCACCTCACTTCTCATTCTAGATGGTTGTTGAACTCTGAAGGGAAAGTGTTGTTACTGGAAGCTCAAGTATACAGTATAGTATCAACTCTACCTGAAGGGACTCACTATGGAAGAGATACCAGTCTTGAGTGGATCCAACAGGTGGTCACCAGGCCAAATCTTTTAAAAACCTTCTAGGATGTTACAAAGAGGTATCACCTATGTGCAAGACAGAACCCAAAGACTGTACCCCACCCAACGGAACCAGAAGTTCAACACTGAGGAACAGACATGGGAGAAGATTGGCAAGTGGATTTCACAGTAATGCCCCGAACACCCGGGAACTTCAGGTACTTGTTGGTCTTCATGGACACCTACTCAGGATGGCTAGAGGCTTTCCCTTGTCAAACTGAACAAGCCCGGGAAGTAACAAAGGCATTGCTCAAGGAAATCATACCTCATTTTGGTCTACCAATGTCAGTCCAAAGTAATAATGGGGGAGCTTTTGTGGCAACAATTACACAAGAAGTCAGTAAGACTGTGGATATAAATTGGAAGTTACGCTCAGCTTGGAGACCACAATGAACTGGAAAAACTGAGAAAATGAATCATACCTTGAAGAAGACCTTGGCGAAACTGCCAGGAAAGAAACTTCACTTGGATGTAAGTTTTGCCTATTGCCTTGCTCAGAATCTGGGTACCCCCTCAAAGCGGTCTTAAATTAAGCCCTTACGAATTGATATATGGGAGGCCATTCCTAAAAAAGTTGACTTTACCTACCTCAGTAAAGACCGAGGTGGAGAAAAGAGATTGAGTCTGTTCCCTGGGAACCATTATAAACACTGATAATCAATATGCTTCTTCCCGTTTGTCTTTCCCTTCTGAAACTCCGCTTCATAGGACCTGGAGATCAGGTCCTGTTGAAAACCTGGAGAAATCAACACCCAGAGGATCAGTTGGCTCCTAGGTGGGAAGTACCGTTCAAAGTTCTCCTGACCGCTCACTCATCTCTAAAATAGGCAGGAGAAGGCCACCTGGGTACATTATTTAAGACTAAAAGCAGCCCCACCAGAGGAAGAGAGAGAAACAGAAAACAAAGAGCCATCATACTCTCATACTCCACTTCAGGGCCTGAAGTACAAGTTGAAGAAACTTACAGTACAATGATTTTAACCTTGTTTATCTTTTTACTTTTCCAGGAGACATGGACAGAAGAGGTGCCAGTAATCCTATAGGCCAAGGGGACACTGACCCTTCAGGCTAGGGACACTTTAACTCTCCCGTGTGTGGTCTCATCCTTAACCCGGCTGGTCGCATCAAATCATGGAAGAGCCAGAAAAAGGACAAATAACTGTTTGGGACTTCAAGACCACTGGCTCCAACTGCATAACACCTATGGCTGACATCATCCAGTCACGAAATCCAGATTTTTCAATCATGGTCTCAGATATGAGTTTGTCTGACACTGGGACTTATTATTATGTAAAGTACAGAAAAAGCTCACCCCAAGATGTGGAGATAAGCAGGGGAGAGGAGATTCAAGTTACTGTGGTGGGACACCAAGAGCCTGCCCACCTTTCCAACGGGTGGGATTGGTACTCCAGTGGTCTGGTTACTATGTTTCAAGCCATAGCCACAGTGGGTAACCTCAACAATTGTTGAGTATGCCATCACTTCCCATGGTCAGGGGCTCCTTTAAGCCTTCTGGCAACACCTGCTTTCGATTATACCAAGGAAATACCTGCTGACTGCATTTTATCCCATGGAGCCCTTAAGGCTCCAATATGGGCAAGACTCGTATGATACCCTTTTCCATCCCCTGTTTCTCCCTTGCTGAACTGTGTAACCGCACTTCAGAACACAAATGAGAGATCAGGTCACAAGACCCTCGAGCAAAAGTGACCCAGCAAGTTTTTCGAGATTTTCAACTTCTGTCCTCCTGTAATCAATCTTTGGTTGTTCCCCAGTTAACCAATATTAATGCTAGTATTCCAGAAAGTTCTAACCAGAATCTGTTCTTATGCCCCATCGGGATGTTTGTTTTTATGTGGAGGAAAAACATACTCCACTAGTAAGAACCTCACCCCAAAAGGTCATCCAATATGTGGGCTATCCAGTGCTTGACTGGAATTCATTATCTGGGTCAGCGCACCCTGGAGTTTTTAACCTTTCCCACCCAGATCCACCTGCCATCCACTCATTCAGCAAAAAGTGTTCTTTGGAAGAAATGAAATATTTCTCTGTAGACCCTGTTTCTTTAGAGGTGGCGGGAACAAATGACAGTCCGGTTCTGGAAAAGACTGGACTCGGGTGGTGGTTCTTAAGAACAATTATCCCTGAATTAGGAGTATATCACATGGAAATGGCTATCAGAAATTTATCAGATGCCCTCCACCTATTTGCTCTTGAGACTGAGACAGCACTCAGAGCCCAACAAACCTCTTTGAACTCCCTGGTTGAGGTGGTCCTTGACAATAAAATTTCCTTGGACTTCTTATTGGCGAAATCAGGAGGTGTATGTGCTATAATAAATAAAACCTGCTGTGCTTGGATAAATGCCACAGGAGAAGTTGAAATAGGGTTAGATGCCATTCATAAAGTAGCTAAATGGACAGACCCCAAATCGAGACAAGAAGATGCATGTAGCTGGTTCTCCAGCATTTTTCCTTCCTTGGGATCCTGGCTAACCCTCTTAAATAACCTTAAGAATAGTGATTGTTCTAGTTTGTTTTTGTGTTTCCTGTTTTATGACAATACTGGCAAGAAGAACTACAAACACCCTTAAGGCTGGAGAGATTTTTACCCTGGTAAGTCGGGATCCGCCTTCAGGCTCTGGGGATGCATGGCATCTAATTCACCAAGATGTAGCCAACTTCCACTTTAACTCACCCCGTCTGTAGCCCCGAGCTGATACCGGGAGGTTTCCCACCCCAGCAGTGCCCTTAATCAGCAGGAAGTAGCTAGAAAAGAAGCAACGCCCAGTTTCCCAAGACTGAAAAACTTCCAATAAACGGGGGATTGGAACAGGCTGCACGGGCTCAATTACCACCGTTGCTTCCCACCATTACTAGCCCCCACTTTTCCTCGTGATATATTTTTTTCTTCTTTCTTCCTCCTCCTATTCCATTAAGATTAACTAGAATTTATCCTTGGAGGGTGGCAGAACAAATTGATAACCCTGAAGGACAGCCAGTAAAAGGATTAAATCATCTGTGATGTGAAGATCATCACTAAGGGTGCCAGATAAGCTTCAAGGATTGCCAGTAAGAGGTTAACTCATCTGAGACATGAAAATCATGACTACCACGAAGAGAAACTAGAATTCTGTCCATATAAAACCTTCAGCCAGTCTCCGATCGGAGAGACAGGTCTTCTGGAGGAGCTCATTCCCCTCTGTCTCCTGTATATCTGTATACGATAAAACCCTCTTGCTGCTCACCTCACCCGTCTCAGTATTGGCTTTTGTGGCACGCGGCTCAGATCCGCTATTTGCGGTAACAGAAAACCTTAAAGAATAGAATCAGAGATGTTATTCAAGATACAAAGCAGCTCTAACTGATTCTGGCTCCCATACTTTAGTGAGCCTCCATTACTGTATGTATTATAACTTCTGCCTCTACTGACTAACTTCTATCCTCTCTCCACCTCATGGCTTCTGTTTGCTGATGGCTTCTACTCCTCCTGGCTTGTACTGCCTCGTAGCTTTAGCTTATTGTTTTCTGTCTGTGGTTTTGTGATTTTTGTCTTTGCTAGTAATTATGGGTTCTTTCTGTATGCCTTGTATTCATCCTCTCCAAGAGAGATGGTCTAATTAATTTACTTGATCCCTACTGTAATGCAAGTATTGGCTATTGGCTGCCTTTGGGCTAAGGATCCATCTGTGGTCGTTCGGCTGTGGCTAGGGAAGTATAGTCACAGGGTAGAAAAGATGGGGACTGAGATATAAGGAACTGCCTCTGACATCAACGCATCACAGACACCTCTGTGCATCATAGATACTTCTGTGACTCATGACATAGTGCGAAATTACCTTCTAGAAAATACTGATTTATATGTTAGTTTTCCAAATGCTTGGCAGTAATTCATATTATAATTTAAATTTTTCCCCAATCTTGTTGGATTAACAATAACAACTTACGGGGATTTAAATTTGCATTTCTTTGCCAACTAGTGAAGTTGAACTTTTTTCCATGTGGTTATTGGCCACTTAAGGGGCCCTGGTGGCACAATGGTTAAGTGCTCAACTGCTAACTGAAAAGTCAGTGGTTCAAACCCGCCCGAGGCCCCATGAGAGGAAAGATCTGGCAATCCTCTCCCTTAAAGATTACAGCCTAGAAAACCTTATGAGACAATTCTACTGTGTCCTATATGGTCACTATGAGTCGATGGCACCTAACAACGTTGGCTGCTAAAAGTCCCTAGGTGGCTCAAATGGTTTGTGCTTGACTGTTAACCTAAAGGTTGGTGGTTTGAATCCACCCAGCAGTAACCAGAAGATAAGGCCTGGCAGTCTGCTTCCACTAAGATTACAGCAAGAAAATTATATGTAGCAGCTCTATTTTGTAACACATAGGGTCACCATGAGTCAGAAACAACTTTACAACTTTAGCCATTTGTATTTTACTAGTTCATGTCCTTTGCCTGCCTGCTTTTTACAAATTCTAGTGGTTATCTTTTCCTAATTCATTTAGAAGAGTGCTTTTAAGGTAGGGATATTATTCTTTTGACATTGTAATGGGATAAGTTGATCCTTAAATACATCTCTGTCTGATTGTATTTATGTAACCTGTATTGATTCCTGTTTTGTTAATTGGAACTATTATGAGGTCCTCAGTGCAAGTAAATACTAGTGAAATGTTAACCAATCATCGTATTTTTAGTGCCCTGGAATGTCTTAGGGCAATGTGTTCAAAGGTCCCTTCCTGGACACTTATTATAAAAGTTTAAGAGTCCTAGCCTGCAAAAAATGTGTAATTGTAGATTTATGAAATGAAAGACTGTCCTCTGTTTCTACCTTCAACCTAGGTGAAAACTTGGCCATTCTAAAACTTTTTGTCCTTTCTTGTATGAGGAAGTAAGCGTGGGTCCCAGGTCAAGCCAGATTTCTATGGTCTTTACAACTTGCTATTGTATGAGTACTTCTACAGAGACCTGCCATTTGTCTTTGATACCACCTTTGAACGAATAACCATAGAAGTTCTGTGACAGGACAGATGTCTAAAATCTGCCCCAGAGAGTTCACTTCCATCACAGATACTGTGTCTGTATTAGACGGACATGCAAACATTTCAAACTCTGTTTGTAAAAAGTCTGTTACATTTAGGACCAAAGTGGGATGGAGAGTGGAGAGAGAATGTACTGTATCTTAATGGACAGGACTTATGCCTCAGAATATAGATGTTATGGATACAATATTGGTATAGTACTTCTGGAGGCAGTTTAGCATATGTTAATACAGTTATCTATGATGCACTAAATGCCACTCACAGTCAGAGCTTCTTTCCTTAAATTGGTTAATCTCTGGCATTCAGTTAATTCTGTGTGGGATAAATTTTCTTCAGCATCTAAGGAATGGTCTGGGCCATACTACAACAGTTATATATGTTACTATGGCAGAGACTGCTAATTGACTCCCCAATATCTGTTCTCTTCTAATTCTATATTAATAGAAGCATTGGATGAAAAGATGGCTTCTCAGCTATAGTCTCTGGGAAGTCCCTGACTCTCTTGCAGCTATATATAGCCATGTGACTAGCTTCTTGTCAATGGGATGTGAGCAGATGTAACGTGTGACACTTCCAGATATTCCCTTAAAGGAGAGGAGCATGGCTTTATCTTCCCTTTCTCCTCTCAGTTAATGAACTCAAGTTTTTGCAACTACACATGTTCACTTACCTTCCCCCTCCAGACCTTGCAGTTTATGGTGCTTTGAGCTGGTGTCATTCCTGTGGCAGCCACCACCATTCTCTCATTATCTTATACCAATGGTTGCTTCAGTCTTTCAGGCTTTATTGCCACCATAGTTATGGGAGCTGCAGCATCTTTTGCACTCAAGCCCAACTCAGCTGTACCTAGAGAAACTAGTCTTCCTTAGTGGTTGCTGAGAGGGACTGGTAATACAACACCAAAATATGGGCAAGTATCAACAACCCATGAGATGAAACTTTGACTAATGAGAGACAATCCCATGCATCTGTCAGTTTGTCGTAATGCAGGGGCTTGCGTGATGCTGTGATGCTGGAAGCTATGCCACTGGTATTCAAATACAAGCAGGGTCACCCATGGCAGACAGGTTTCAGCTGAGCTTCCAGACTAAGATAGACTAGGAAGAAGGGACTGATAGTCTATTTCTGAAAAGAATTAGCCAGTGAAAACCTTATGAATAGCAGCAGAACATTGTCTGATACAGTGCCTCGAAAGATGAGTCTTCAGGCTGGAAGGGACTCAAAAGATGACTAGGGAAGACCTGCCTCCTCAAAGTAGAGTTGACCTTAATGACGCGGATGGAGTCAGGCTTTCAGGACCCTCATTTGCTGATGTGGCATAACTCAAAATGAGAAAAAACAACTGCAAGCATTCATTCATAATGGGAACACAGAATGTACGAAGTATGAATCTAGGAAAATTAGAAGTCATCCAAAATGAAATGGAACACATAGACATGGATATCCTAGGCATTAGTGAGCTGAAATGGACTGGTATTGGCCATTTTGAATCGGACAATCATAAGAAGGATCAGTAGTTGGAAAATATGGCCTTGGTTATAGAAACGATGCTGGACATTCCATGATAGAATTTTGCAGGACCAACGACTTCTTCATTGCAAATACCTTTCTTCAACAATATAAATGGCGACTATACACGTGGACTTTGCCAGATGAAATACACAGGAATCAAATCGACTACATCTGTGAAAAGAGATGATGGAAAAGGTCAATATCAGTGAGAACAAGGCCATGGGCCAACTGAGGAATGGATCATCAACTGCTCATATGCAAGTTTGAGTTGAAACTGAAAAAATTAGAACAAGTCCACGAGAGCCGAAGTATGACTTTGAGTATATCCCACCTGAATTTAGAGACCATCTCAAGAGTAGATTTGATGCATTGAACACTAAAGACTGAAGACCAGATGAGTTGTGGAACGACATCATACATGAAGACAGCAAAAAGTCATTAAAAAGACAGGAAAGAAACAAAAGATCAAAATGGATGTCAGAAGAGACTCTGAAACTTCCTTTTGAAAGCTGAGTAGCTAATGCGAAAGGAAGAAATGATGAAGTAAAAGAGCTGAGCAGAAGATTTCTAAGGGCAGCTTGAGAAGACAAAGTTATAATGACATGTGCAAAGACCTGGAGATAGAAAACCAAAAGGGAAATATACGCTCGGCATTTCTCAAGCTGAAAGAACTGAAGAAAACATTCAAGATTTGAGTTGCAATATTGAAGAATTCTACGGGGAAAATATTAAACGAAGCAGGAAGCATCAAAAGAAGATGGAAGGAATATATAGAATCACTATACCAAAAAGAATTGATTGATGTTCAACCGTTTCAAGAGGTAGCATATGATCAGGAACCAATGGTACTGAAAGAAGAGGTCCAAGCTGCACTGAAGGCATTGGTGAAAAACAAGGCTGCAGGAATTGAAAGAATACCAACTGAGATGTTTCAACAAATGGAGGCAGCTCTGGAAGTGCTCACTTGTCTATGCCAAGAAATTTGGAAGAGAGCTTCCTGGCCAACTGACTGGAAGAGATCTATATTTATGCTCATTCCAAAGAAAGGCGATCAAACAGAAAGTAGAGATTATAGAACAATATCATTAATATCACACGTAAGTAAAACTTTGCTGAAGATCATTTAAAAGTGGCTACAGCAGTATATCGATACGGAACTGCCAGAAATTCATGCCAGATTCAAAAGAAAACACGGAACCAGGGATATTGTTGCTGATGTCAGATGAATCCTGGCTGAAAGCAGAGAATACCAGAAAGATATTTACCCATGTTTTATTGACTGTGCAAAGGCATTTGACTGTGTGGATCATAACAAATTATGGATAACATTGCAAAGAATGGGAATTCCATAACACTTAATTGTGCTCATAAGGAACCTGCACATAGATCAAGAGGCGGTCGTTCGAACAGAACAAGGGGATACTGCGTGGTTTAAAGTCAGGAAAGGTGTGCATCAGGGTTGTATCCTTTCACCATACTTAATCAATCTGTATGAAGAGCAGATAATCTGAGAAGCTGGACTATATGAAGCAGAATGGGGCATCAGGATTGGAGGAAGACTAATTAACAACCTGAAAGACAACAAATGAGAAGTTGCTGGCATGTAAATTGCTAACCTTTCCAACCTCTGACAGAGTGTTCTAAGACTTTGCTACACTGGCTTCACCTGGCAGATTGTTAGAAGTGCAGAAACCTAGGTCTGGTCACAGACCTATTGCATCAAATCTGTATTTTAACAAGATCCCTGGGAGAGTCATATGTACATGAAATTTTGGAAAGCACTGCTCTAAGACACAGTTGCTCCACATGGTCTCTCTGGACATATGCTGTGTTATTGAGCAATTGATTGTTTCCTTGTAAGCTGTGACCAACTCAGTAACATACCACCTTGTATTTGCTTTTCCTCCTTCCCTGCCTTATTGCCTTTTATCCCTCACTCTTGCTTCTCTAGGATTTCATCCCTCAATATTAGCAAAAAAAAAAAACCCAATATCAGTGATTGTTAGCACATGAGTTTCGCCTCAGGTTATGTTTTCTAGGGAACTCTGACCATTTTAGGTCATGAGATGGTAGTCATTATTGAGGGTGGCAAAGCAACATAATAGAAAGCTGAATCTTTGACCTATTGAAGGTCTCATATCATCTCTGAGCTACTTACACTTACATAATTACCTGATACAGAATAAACTAATATATTGTTTGTCATTGTTATTTTAGCCTTTCTTAAAAGCAGCTGAACTAGTATCCTAGCCAATATGTTTATTAATATTTTTCCTATGGTGTCTTGCTTAATAGAGTAACTAGAGAATAAATAACAGTTTATGGGGGTCCTGAGCTACCAGGATACAGAAGAAAGTCCCTGGGCACTTTGGGAGTGGTAGATGCAGCTATAGGGTAAAGGGACTGTTACAGATTGAATTGTGTACCCCAAAAAGATATGTTGAAGTCCTAAAGCCTGGTACCTGTGAATGTGCCTTGTTTGGAAATAACGTCTTTGAAGATGTTATCAGTTAGGTTAATATAAGGCCATACTGGAGTAGGGTGGGTGCTAATCCATTGTGACTGGTGTTATAAACACACCAGAAGATACACAGAAAGAGACAAGAGGAAGATGCCATGTGATACTGCAACTGCAAACCACAGAAGGCCTGATCAGAAACTAGGAGAGAAGCATGGAACAGATTCTCCCTCAAACATCAGAAGGAATCAACACAGTCAACACCCTGATCATAGACTCCTAACCCCTAGAACTGTGAGACAATACATTTTTGTTTTTAGAAGCCACTCAATTTATAGTTATTTTGTTAAAGCAGCACGAGGAAATGAATACAGGGACCTATAAATACGAAGTGAAGAAGAGAAAGAGAAATGTGGCATGTTTAATTATTCTTCTGGAGTCAGATCTGCCAGGGTAGCTGTTGAGATCTTAAATAAACTTCAGTCCTATATTATAAGTTGAAATTTAAGTAAACACACTGGGTTTTGTGTAGCTACATGCTGCAAGTCAGTAGAAGAAAGGAAAAGTCCTTTAATCAATATTAAAAATATTAGGACTTTCAACTTCCGCTTAGGATGTAACAGCTAGAGAAAGCATCATCCCCACCCTTATAATTCTCACCAAAAAAAAAAAAGCTGGGTAGTATGTGAAATTACAGCTTTCATTGAACCCATAAGGAATTGAGGTTTCAGGGCAACTAACCCAAAATCTAAGGAAAGCCATTTTAAGGAGAAATGGGCAGATGAAAGATCTCCTACATGTCCCTAAGAAGAATTCAGATACAATTGTTAACAAATAGCTAACACCTGAGAGCCACAGACACAGTGTTTTTCATCACAGACCTCACCGGATGCTCATGAGAAAGACTTAGGGATGGGTGGGAGATCAGAGAAAGCCTCATTCATGGTTAAAGGTCTAGAGGTGGAGATCAACAGCCACTGTGGGAAGGCATGAAACCTTATTCAGATATATCTCTCTTCCTTACACAATAAAAGCCTTAAACTGCTGGTGGAAGGGCTGCAAATTTAAATGGTAGAAAGGCAAACATGGTAACAGGTGAAGAATGCCTTTGTCAGGCTCATCAGTATCAAAACAGTCAAGGGAAGAATTAGTGAACTTAAAGATAGGTTAGTAGAAATTACACCAGCTGATGGACAAAGAAGAAAAAAAGAATGACAACAAAAATGGAACAAAGCACTCAACACTTGTGGGACAATATCAAACAGTCTAAAATAGGATGAGAAAGAAGAAATACGTAAAGAGATAGTGGCTGATAAATTTCTAAAATTGATGAAGGACACCAAACAACGTCTACGCAGTGCAGAGAACATCAAACAAAATTAACAGCACACACAAACCCAACACCTAGACATATTCAAACTACTGAAAACCAAAGATAATGAGAAATCTTGAAGGCAGACAGAGGAAAACAAGCAGAGGAGCAAAGATAAAAATCACAGCAGTCTTTTTGTTAGAAACAAACTGTAAGTCAGAAGACAATGAAGTGACATCTTTAGAGTGCTGAAAGGAAAAAAACTTTCAAAAGTATGTTTCAAAAATGGAGGTGAAATACTTTTTCAGACAAAAACCAAGGGAGTTAATTATTAGTAGACCTGCACTATTAGAAATGTAAAAGGGATTTTTTTTTCAAGGAGAAAGAATGTGATACTAAAGATACTAAAGACAGAACATTTGGATCTACACAAAGAAATAAAAAGTGCTGGAAATGGCATAGATGAAGGGTCTTAGTTACCTAGTGTTGCTATAACAGAAATACCACAAGCGGATGGATTTAACAAAGAGCAATTTATTCTCTCACAGTCCTGGAGGCTAGAAGTCTGAATTCAGGGCGCCAGCTCAAGGCGAAGGCTTTCTGTCTCTGTGGGCTCTGGAGGAAGGTCCTTGTCATCAATCTTCCCCTGGTCAAGGAGCTTCTCAGGGCAGGGACCCCAGGTCCAAAGGACACGCTATGTTCCTGACACTTATTTATTGGTGGTATGAGGTCCCCCTATCTCTCTGCTTGCTTCTCTCTTTTATATCTCAAAAGAGACTGGCTTAAAACACAAGCTAATCTTGTAGATTGAGTTCTGCCTCATTAACATAACTGCCTCTAATCCTGCCTCATTAACATCATAGAGGTAAGATTTACAACTCATAGGGAAATCACATCAGATAACAAAATGGTGGATAATCACACAATACTGAGACTTATGGCCTAGCCAAATTGATACACATTTTGGGGGGACACAATCCATCACAGGGAAAATATGAAATTATTTTATCAAAATTTGAATTGCTCTAAAACCAAAAACCAAACCCATTGCTGTCTAGTTGATTCCGACTCATAGTGACCCCAGAGGACACAGTAGAACTGCCCCATAGTGTTTCCAAGGAGAGGTTGGTAGGTTTGAGCTGCTGACCTTTTGGTTAGCAGCCAAATGCTTAACCACTTTGCACCAGGGCCCCAATTGCTCTAAAAGATAGGTGATTTATTAGAGCAAAAATAGTATCACTGTATTATATACAGAGAGAGACACACGTAGCATCTGTAAAGTAAAATGTATGACAACAGTAGCACAACGGATGGGAGACAGAAATTGTGAGTATACTGTTGTGGCTCACTAACACTACATGTGAAGGGGTATTATAGGTCATTTCCTGGGTCCGTCTGTTGTGTAGACTTCGAGTAATAAGGCAAAATAAAGAGAAAGCTAAAAAATCCAGAAAGGATCTAAGATTCTATAAAAGAATCTTGATCAAAAGGGGGACAATGAAGAGCAGAATTTCAATTCTCATGTAATTGAGACTTCTGGCCCCATTGAAGCTGGTTGAACCCCAAAACTATTGCCCTGAGATAATTTTTAAACCTTAAACTAAAATTATCCCCTAAGGTCTTTTTCAAATCAGACAGTAGCTTAATTAGTAAAGAATATCTGCCTTGAGCATTTTGCTCTTTTAAAGAAGTATGTATATGGGATCAAATTGACAACAGTAAATTGAAAAATTAGGAAACTTAGGGGGCAGTGATTTTATGTTAATGAGGGAAGAACAATTTGGAGAAGGAGGGTGAGAATGATTGTACAACTTGAAGGATATAATCAATGTCACTGACTTGTACATGTAGAAATTGTTAAATTGAGGTATGTTCTGTGTATATTTTCAACAAAAACAAAAGAAATTGTTTAAAAAACAATCTAGAAGGGCTCAGTTGATATCCATGAAGATGAGCTGAGTCACAAATAAGAGGGAAAGTGTCAAGTAGAATATTATAAAATAAAGGAACAAAGGGAAAGTGTGGAGAAATTTCTTTTGGGGGAAACCACTGCAGAGCACATAACAGAGGTTGCTAGTGAGAAGATGTCCCAAACTCTATATTTCAAAGAGTTTTGATGTGTATTAAAATATACTCCAACCTCAATTTTATTAAAAGACTGAGATTTAAATTCCTTTTGAATGGAATGTTTCCAGATGGTGTTTCTTTGAATAAGACCTTATACAGCCCCTTTCCTTCCTCCATCTGTTTCATAGAGGAGCACTTCTTCTTTCACGTTTTCCTTAAATTGCAGGGTGTTTCTTTGTAATTTCTGTTCTTGCTGAATGCCTCCCTGGATGTTTATTTCTTTTCTTTTAAGTGTGCTTTAGATGAAGGTTTACAGAGCAACTTAATTTCTCTTTAAACCATTAATACACGTATTATTTTGTGACATTGTTTGCCAACCCCACAACGTGTCAACACTCTCCCTTTCTCGACTTTGAGTTTCATGGATGTTTATTTCAATCTACATTCGTTCATAAGGAAAGGTCTTTACACGGAAGAGGTCCCATGCATTCCCCTGTCTAGGAAAAATTAAAACCCACATGTTGCTTTCTTCCTAGCCCATCTTAGTCTAGAAGCGCCACTGAAACCTGTTCGGCGTCATAGCAACACACAAGCCTCCACTGACGGGGTAGTAGCTGGCAATGAGGTGCGTTAGCTGGGAATCGAACCCGCGTCTCCCACATGGAAGGCGAGAATTCTACCGCTGAACCACCAGTGCCTCAAAACCCATATTACCTTTTAGAAATAGTACTTGATATCTCACACATGCTTTGAGAATAAATAGCACTTTTTTTGTGTTTTGTCAATCAGACATCTGGATGTCTTAAGCATTTTGAAGTCTTATGTATCTTCTCTTTTACCCCAGCCAAACGAGGAGCATATGGCCCAACCTAAGCCAGGAATTTGAATCCAGACTATAAGGACACTGATGGAAGATGGCTAGGGCTGAGTCATTATTCTGGCAGCCTCCAAAATGTACTAATCCAGGAATTCCTGGTACTGAGATCCTTGGAGCTGCCCTGCTGTGGTTATTTCTGAAACTGGTTTGTTCTTTTTTTTTTTTCTTAAATTCTGCATTTTCTTGTATCATTCTAATCCGTTCCTTTATTGCTTGTGATTGCCAGAATCAGTTTCTGTTGTTTACAACGAAAGGAACATTAACTGAGACAAGTAACAACATAAAAATGGTTCTGAGTGCTGTGCCAGATTCTTTGGAATTAGGCCTGTTGGTACTGATGTAGGCTGTGTGACGACTCATTGCTCCCACAAGCTTTCTTTTTTTTTTTTAATTTATCCTGCTGTGAAACCTCTGTTCTTACAAAGGACAGTATGCTGAGACATCCTTTGGTCCTGACTTGGTGCAAAAATATTATTTATCTATTAGGTCCACATTTGTTCTTTTCTTATTAGTTTGCATGAATAAAAGGAGTGGTACTTGACACCCATAAGAAACTGTCTGGATTATAAAATAACTAGTATCCCTCAGTTATAAAGTGGTTATTAAAATGATCCAGAATATTCTTACATTTTTTTTTTGACATTATCTTTGAAGTGAAAACACATTACTTAAAGAACTCTATTGTAAATAATTTGCAGATCCTCAAAAATAGGTTCCATAGATCCCAGCTTAAGAAATCTTGCCCTAGGCATTAAAGTGGATTATGGCAGACCTGTACTTATGTTGTATTTCACAGACTTAGGTATTCTCCCTGACACCCCAGTGGAGGTCAGGTTCAACTTCGGCAAATATGTAGTTGAATGCCTTATTAAAAAGTTAACATGTAAGGACTTTGCGTTAGGGTTTTCTAGAGAAACAGAACCAGGAATATATATAGATATAGATATAGCTGTAGCCATAACTATAGCTGCAGATGTAGATATAGGTATCTATCTTGTCAATTCCGACTCATGGTGACCCTACTCACGGTGTTTCAGAGTAGAACTGTGCTCCATAGGAGTTTTTTTTTCCTTGTATTTCTGATGAAAGTATGCATAGCAAAACAGATTCCCATTCAACAATTTTTACACGTATTTTACAGTGACAATGGTTACATTCTTCACATTGTGTAAACATTCTTATTATTTCTGTTCTAGTTGTTTCATTCCATTAACTTAGTCTCACTGCCCCCCGACCTTCTCATCCATGCTTTAGAGTAACTGTTGACCATTTGGTGTCATATACATTTTTTTTTTTTAAACTGCAATACTTAAGGGTAACATTCTTGATTTTTTGAGCTAACCTGCTATTTAGTTAAGAGGTAACTTCAGGAGATAGTTTCTGTTCGAGGTTTAAAGAGCATCTCAGGGCAATAGTCTTGGGGATTCATCCAGTCTCAATGGGTCTGGTAAGTCTGGATTTTTTTTAGAATTTGAAATTGTTCCACATTTCTCTCCCTTCCTGTCAGGATCTATCTATTGTGACCCTGATCAGAACGTTCAGTAGTTGTAGCCAGGTACCATCTAGTTCTTTTGGTCTCAAGGTAGAGAAGGCTGTAGTTTGGCTGTAGTTCATGGAGATACTTAGTCTTGTAGACCCGTTCCTCCTCTGATTCTTGGATGTCCTTCTTTCTCTTTTGTTCCAGACTAATAGAGATAAATAGTTGTATCTTAGAAGGCTGCTTGCAAGCTTTTAACACCCCAGACACTACTCACCAAACTGGGATGTAGAACATAAACTTTAGAACTATATTATGCCAACTGACCAGGTTGTCCCCCAAGACTATGACCTTAAGTCTTCACACCAAGAAAACTAAGCCCATAAGGTGATTGGTCATGTCTAAGAAGTATCAGTT
>NW_004444055.1:6385528-6392178 GCF_000243295.1 Trichechus manatus latirostris | reverse complement strand
AACCACTGTGGCACCAGGGCTCCTTCATATATAATATACTATTTTCCAGTACATCCTTTTTCTTTGTACAACTTAGCAGCATAAGTTGCATTACTCAAACTGTGCATACTTCACCCACATTCGGTGCTACTTTTCCTATCACCGTAAACAAAAAGTGACAATTATCTAGAGAATGATTTTCCTTCTCCCCCACCAACCATCACCACTCTCTCCCCCCAGCCACCAATGAATAGTGGTCTGTGTATATATATCTTTTGTTGCCATTTCATAAAAGTGAGATCATACAATATTTGTCTTTTTGTGATTGACTTATTTGGCTAAACATAATATCCTCCAGGTTCATCCATGTTGAAAGATGTTTCAGGAACTCATTTTTCTTTATGGTTGCATAGTATTCCATTCTGTGTATGTACCACATTTTGGTTATCCACTCATCCGTTGACGGGCACTTAAGTTGTTTTCATCTTTTTCTATCGTAAGTGGTGCTGCAGTGAACATAGGTGTGCATATATCTGTTCATGTCTCTTCTGTTGGATCTCTAGGGTATATACCTAGGAGTGGAGTTGCTGGATTGTAAGACTGTTCTATTTCTAATTTTTTGAAGAATTACCATACTGTTTTCCATAGCAGTTGTACTGTTCTGCATCCCCACCAGAAGTGAGTAAGGGCTCCAACAATCCCCACATCCTAGCCAACATTTGTTGTTTCCTGGTTTTTTTGATCAATGCCATTTTAGCAAGGGTGAAGTGGTAGCTCATTGTAGTTTTGATTTGCATCTCTAATGACTGATGACAAAGAGCATCTTTTCATGTGTTTGTTGGTCACTCCATAGTGTTTTCAATGGCTGTGATCTTTCGGAAGTAGTTCACCAGGTCTTTCTTCTGAGGTGCCTCTGGGTAAACTTGAACCACCAAACTTTTGGTTTACTAGTTAAGCATTTAACCATTTCTGCCACCTAGGGGATGTGTGTGTGTGTGTGTGTGTGTGTGTGTGTGTGTGTGTGTGTGTGTGTATCTTTGGGTGGTTCGAATACACCCAGCTGCTCCATGGAAAAAAGACCTGACAATCCTTCCATAAAGATTAGAACCAAGACAACCCTATGGAGCTCAGTTCTACTCTGTAACACATGGAGTTACTATGAGTCAGAATTGACTCCACGGTAATTGGTTTTATATTTGTGTGTATATGTGTTACTGTTGTTGTTGTGTGCCATTGAGTTGATTCCTACTCATAGCAACCTTGTAGGACATAGTATAACTGCTCCATAGGGTTTCTTAGCCTATAATCTTTACGAGAGCAGATTGCCAGGTCTTTTTTCTCTTGGAACAGCTGGTGGATTCGAAACGCCAACCTTTCGGTTAGCAGCCAAGCACTTAACCAGTGACCCACCAGGGTTCCTTTATAGATATATATATATACATATATATATATAGTCCCTGGCAAGTGCAAATGGTTAATGTGCTTGGCTGCTAACCAAAAGACTGGCAGCTTGAGTCCACCTAGAGGTGTCTACAAAGAAGGGCCTGGTGATCTACTTCAGAAAAATTAAACATTGAAAACCCTATGGAGCACAGTTCTACTCTGACACACCGAGGGTCACCCTGAGTCAGAAGTGACTTCATGGCAGCTGGTTCTCTCTCTCTCTGTGTATATATATATATATACCCTTCTCCCTCAGGAATCCTCAGTTTTTGCTCTTAAGGCCTTCAATTGATTGGATGGGTTCTACCCACATTATGGAGAGTAATCTGCTTTACTTAAGGCCAACTGATTAAATGAAAATCACATGTAAATACCTTCATAACAACGTCTAGAATAGTGTTTGATCAAACAACATGGCCCCACGCCTTAGCCAAGTTGGCATAAAATTAACCATCACAGACAGGAACAGAAAATTCACAAGAAAAATCACAGGTGGCTAATAAGCACAGGAAAACATGTTCAATCTCAATAGTGATAAAAGATGTTTAATGTATTAGTCAGTGTCTTAAGTTATCTAGTGCTGCAATAACAGAAAGACCACAAGTGGATGGCTTTCACAAACAGAAATTTATTTTCTCAGGCTAGAAATCTGAACTCAGGGTGTCAGCTCTAGGGGAAGGCTTTCTTTCTCTGCTGGCTCTGGAGAAAGGTTCTTTTTCTTCTGAGCTTCTGCTCTTGGTCGATCTTCTTGTGGCTTGACATCTCTCTTCCCCTGTCCCTGCTTCTCTGGCTTGCTTGTTTAATCTCTTTTATATCTCAAAAGAGATTGACTTAAGATACATCCCACACTAATCCTGTCTCATTAACATAACAAAGACAACCCATTCCCAAATGGGATTATAACCACAGGCATAGAGGTTAGGATTTACAACACATAGTTTTGGGGAACACAATTCAATCATTAACAGTCGGGATGGTTTTGTAGCCCCAAATCTCAGTGACTTAAAGCAACAAAGGTTGATATTTTACTCATGTACATAAGGATGTAGCTGGAGGATTTGTTCCATGTTGTTCCATGGAATTCATTAAGATGCCTTGTCCATGTTAATCAAGTATGGGAGCCAAGCCACTTTTTGAAACATTGCTGGAAACTAATAGAGTAGGTGAGAGAGCTCTGGAGGGTCTTAAACTGGCAATTAAATCAGTCCAGAAGTGATCCATATCATTTCCAATCACAACTCTGTGATCAGAACTAGCCACATGGCCCCACGTAACCTCAAGTACCAGGAAAGTCAATACTCCCAGGTACTTAGGAGGCAGAAAGCCAGAGATGTTTGGTGGGCAGCATAAATGACTACAACATGCAATAAAAACAGTAATAAGCTATTATTTTTCAGCAGTCAGATTGGCAACTTCATAAAGACGGACAAAATGCCGTCTTGGCAAGTGTGTGGAAACAGGCGTTCTTATACATTAGGAATAAAAATTTGTACATCATTCCTGGGAGCAGTTTGACAGTAGACACACACACACATAAATAATGTGCATACTCTTTACCCCACAATTCCACTTCTAAAGAGATAGTCATACAATTGTGAAAAGATTGTGAGCAAAAACATGCATTACAGTGTTGTTTATAACAGTGAAAAATGATACAAGTCATAAATGCAACAACAGAATAATGGTTGAACAGTTCATGGTACATCTGTTTGATTAAATATTACAGCGCCGTTAAAATTATGCTAACACAGAATTTATAATTAAAGTAATATCTTTATTTTATAATATTAAATGACCAAGCAGGTTGTATATATTCAGAATAAATTCTCACTGCACTCTGCAAGTTGAGAAAAAGCACCTCAGAGTTCTTCCTAATCTATCCTGTAATCACAGGTGTTTCAGCAGAGCCCATATTATCTACCAGTAAGGACCCCAATCAGGACTATCACTTGTTAGGTGACTCATTGTCCTGTTTTATAGACCAAATATGCAGGATTCACAGAAGCAATCCTGGGAACAGGATCCTGGGTGTTGTTTCTTCAAAGAGTGATTCAGTCTGTCTCCCTGGAAGTTCATTTATGCCCTGGACTAGGGAACAGATGTGCTGACTCCATTCCCCAGAATTCTTATGGTTGAGTTTTCCTTCCCTAAAGAATCACCCCCCGCTATCTAGGGATTTGGAGTTCCTTGGTGGTGCAAATGATTAACATCCTTGGCTATTAACCAAAAAGTTGAAGGTTTGAGTCCACCCGGATGCTCCTCAGGAGAAAGGCTTGGTGATCTACTTACGAAAAATCAGCTATTGAAAACCCTATGGAGCACAGTTCTGCTCTCGCACACATGGTCACCATGAGTTGGAATTGAATCCATGGCAACTATTTTTTTTTTTTTTTTTGTCTAGGAATTGGTAGGGTACCCTGATCTTTTTCTTGATTTTCATCCTTCCTTTTCTTCTGTTTCATAAGGACCCCAATCAGGACTGTCCCTCCCTGGGTGACTCATTTTCCTGTTTTAAAGCTCAAATGTGCAGCATCCACAGAAGCAATCTTGGGATTCCTTCATTCCTTCCTTCCTCCCTCCTTCCATCCTTCCCTCCCTCCTTCCTTCCCTCCGTGTTTCCCTCTCTCCCTCCTGTTTTACTTTCCTTGTTTCCTTAAAACAAGCATTTATTGAGCAGTTTTAATGTGTCAGGCACTGTGCTTAGTGCCAGGAATACCACAAAAACAAGACACTGTCTCTGGCCGCATGGAACTTAACTATCCACTAGGGAAAATGAAGACAACAGGTAACTGTGATATGTCCCTGTGGTAGGCATGTTCTGACATGGCCCCCAATGATCCCTGCCTCCTAGTGTTCACAGCCTTGTCTAATACCTTCTCCTTGAGTATGTGAGAACTTAGTGACTTGCTTCTAACAAATAAATATTGCAGAAGTGATGAGATGTCACTTCCAAGATTAGATAATAAAAACTCTAGCTTTCATCATAGGCTTGCTTCTCTCTCTCTCTGTAACACACATGCACGCACACACACACACACACACACACACATATCCCTTGCTCTGGGGAATCAAGCTACCATGTTGTGAGCAGCCCTATGGGGAGACTTATGTGTCAAGAATCTGATACCTCCAGCCAACAGCCAGTGAAGCCCTGAGGCCTGCAAACAGCCACATGAGAGCTTGAAAGCAGATTCTCCCTCAGTCGAGTCTTGAGATAACCCACAGATACCTTGACTGCAGCTTTGTGAAAGACCCTGAGTCAGAACCATCCAACAAAACTGCTCGGGGACTCCTGACTCTCAGAAACTGAGGTCATAAATGTTTGCTGTTTAGGGCCACTAAGTTTTAGGGTTCACTACTACAGAGGGCTTTGCATTTGACAGGAGCAAACCAAGAGTGTTGTGGTAGTTCATGGGCTGATGCCCAACCCTCGTTAAGGAGTCAGGAAGCTTCTCCAAAAGAGGACAGCAATGTGAGTCTCAAATGAATAGTTGACGTTTGTCAAATGAAGGGGTCTGTGTCAAAAGCAACAACAGACCAGACCTATTCAAGAAACCAATTACAAGAAGTTCTGCATGACCAGAACCTGATATAGGGTTGGGGCTCGGATCAGGGCTTTCAAAAATAACACTGTAGGGAAATCTGAGCACAGACCTTGAATGTCCTTGGATTTGGATTGGGAAACTTTGAGTGCAGTAGGAAGACACTGTAAGGTGTTAAACTACTGTTAAGGAATTAATATGCTTACAAGAGTAGAGTAGAACCCCAGTCAGCAACTCAAGGGCCAGTGAGGATTCTCCAATTCCCCAGGAAGAATGGCAAGACTGACAGGGCCCCAGCCATGCAAGCTGGGCTCTAGTTCTGGAGGAAATCAGACCACAAATTCAATTACACAGACCAGACTCCCCCAGTGAGGGGTCGACATGATCACAATTACAGTTTTGAAAAATCCCTCTAGACATAGCATTTAGAAACCTAAGTGTTTCTCAAAGTTAGTCATCCATGCAAATTTTTTGCCATATTCACATACTATTTGTACTCTTGTTTAGTTAGTATTTTTATTTAATTTGACTTGCTTTTTACATAGCACTTACTATATGCCAGGCATTGTTTTAAGAGCCTTACAAATATGAAATCATTGCATCCTCATAAGAATACAACAATGTAGCTACTACTACCCCTATTTGATAAATAAGGATATTGAGTCATAGAAAAGAAAGTGACTTGAGGTAACTCACTAAGTGACATAATTGGGATTTGAACCCAGGCAGTCTGGCTTTTCAGCCCATGCGGCTCACCACTACACTACCCAGCCAGTGTTTTTAGTCAGAAGTATAAGGTAATGGTAAAAGTAATCACAAGGAAAGCAAAACAATCCTATCAAATGCTAACAAGATAGAATTGCCCACTGAAGGCTCTGAACCTAAAACCTCTTTTTTCTCTCTCTGTCACTCTTAAGAGAGAAGATAGAAACTTAGTAGTACCAAATGGAAGCTTTCTCCTTGATGTAATCAGAAGGATTCAAGAGAGTTGAAAAAGGAATCATGTGATTCTATGTTAGTTACTATTGTGTCCATGTGCTACAACAACTCATCTCTCTTACATGAGGCACTTTGTAGACAGCTAAGACCCCCAGCCACAAGTACTGGTCAGCACTCCTTATCCAGGCCAATCTGTTTTTTTGAGCCAGAACCTAAAGCACTGGTTCTGAGCCTGGGTGCATGGCAGAGTGGTCTTCCATGAATTTCACGGTATGTTGCCAGATTTCAATCAGTATTTAAAACAGATTTTACCCTTCCATCCGAGGAGATACACCTTTCTGTATGTGTTACAGAAGGCTCTGCAAAGCAATCTGTAGCCCAGTATCCATACTTAAAAATCATCACCTGTCTATTGGAACAGTGAATTGGAACACATGTCAGGGCGATGAATAGTCAAAGCTGCATAGCCATAAAGGGCGACCAAGAGAATGATAAAATAGCTGCAGAAAGGCTTTTCAGTCTTCCAAAACTTGCTTTTAAAAAACCATCATTCAGTCCGGCAAAATGGTGCTCTAGGCAGAAGCACCACGCCGTCCCTCCGCAGCAAAGATCCGAAAAACTAAGCCGAACAGAGAATACAACAATCCTGAAACCCTAAGACATCAAATGAAGAGATAAAGAACTCAGCCAAGCACCAAATGGAGTGAGAAAACTGACAGAGAACAGAGAGCGAGGAGAGATTCATGC
>NW_004444055.1:6375997-6377631 GCF_000243295.1 Trichechus manatus latirostris | reverse complement strand
AGAGGGTTAATATGTTGTGGGGTTGTTAACCAATGTCATAAAACAACATGTGTACTACTGTTTCATGAGAAACTATTTGTTCTGTAAGCCTTCGCCTGAAGTACAATAAAATTAAAAAAAAAAAAAAAAACGGTTGAGAAGTTAGAGGGTTGAAATGTTGCTGGGTTGTTAACCAAAGTCATAAAACAATATGTGTACTACTGTTTCATGAGAAACTATTTGTTCTGTAAGCCTTCACCTGAAATACAATAAAAAAAAAAACCATCATTCACCTCTCAATGCCTTGAGCACACTTGTCCAAACGTCTAGAATTTTAAAATGTGACAAATCCTCCTAAATTGAGAATCTCAACCCCAAAGTATGAAAAAGGTCATAGTTGTGGCCATAGGTCACAATCCTTCCACTAGTAACCAGGATAAAGTTCAGAATGTTTACAACCAGAGCTGTGCTTTTACAGGAACAAATACTTCTTATTCATTTGTTATGTCCAGGCAATAAGATATGACTACTGACTTGCAGTTATAATATTCTCTCTGAAATGCTTCCCAACATACAACTTGATCTTTTTTTTTCCTTTCTAAAATATATTATGAAAAACACTCTGAGCTTGTAAATGATTTGATCCAAGTGGCACCAGAGAATAACATTTCCTAAAGGAACAGTGTCTTCCATCTCAGAATTTTGGAATTTGTTTAGTATATTTCTGGACAAATGGAATCAAATGGTATCATTGTCCTGTAAGTGCAGAGGTGGGGGAGAGGAGTAGTGGGCAGCATTTGGGAATGCATTCTTGTGCATAAAATCAGAAGACGCTACAAGATTGGAGACCTGTTATAATGCTTTGCTTCTCCAGTGCAGAACTGTGCCACGTTTGCGTGCCTGGGATGAGCTTGGCAGAAAATCACTTGCTTCTCAGTGCTGTTATATTCCACAGGACTTTCTGTCCACATTACTGTCTTACTGAATGGCCTATTTTGAAAACTAAGTGCCACAATATTCCACATATCCAAATTAGAAGAAATATGCTGACCTAAAATGTAAAAATCCATTGAGTTGTCAGATTTTTTTTTTTCCTTCTCTAATTTGAAAAGAGACACTCAGCCTAACATCCTGAAAGTAATTTTAATTATCTAACTCAGATTGAAATATTTGGCTCTCATACAGGGAAAAAATTAAAAATAAGTCACAGGAGAGATTGGATAGGAAAAAATTAAGTCCCACTTTCTCTCTTAAGAAAGAAGATCTATAAACCAAAGACAGAGAATTTTAAGAGTGGCTGGGGATAAACGAAAACTCCTCTACAAAGGAGAGTCAATAAGAATAAGCTCAGACTACTTAGCAGAAACCATGCAGGCAAGAAGGCAATGGGATGAAATATATAAAGCCTTGAAGGAAAAAAATTGCCAGCCAAGGAATTACATATCCAGCAAAACTCTCTCCCAAATATGATGGTGAAATTAGGGCATTTCCAGATAAACAGAAGTTTAGGGAATTTGCAAAAACCAAACCAAAATTACAAGATATACTAAAGGGAGTCCTCCGGTTAGAAAATCAGTAACATCAGATAACAATGCAAGACTAGAACACAGGACAGAGCAACCAGATGTCAACCCAGATAGGGAAGTCACAAAAGT
>NW_004444055.1:6372585-6375371 GCF_000243295.1 Trichechus manatus latirostris | reverse complement strand
AGCAAACAACATTCAAAAAAGAGCAAGAGTGGCAATATTAATCTCTGACAAAATAGACTTTAAAGTAAAATCTACCACAAAGGATAAGGAAGGACACTATATAATGATTAAAGGATCAGTACACCAGGAGGAGATAACTATAATAAATATTTACACATCTGACAACAGGGCTCCAAAATACATAAAACAAACTCTAACAGCACTGAAAAGAGAGATAGACAACTCCACAACAATAGTGGGAGAGTTCAACACTCCACTTTTGGTAAAGGACAGAACCTCCAGAAAGAAGCTCAGTAAAGAGAAGGAAGATGTAAATGTTACAATCAGCCAACTTGATCTCATAGACATATACCAAACACTCCACCCAACAGCAGCCAAGTATACTTTCTTTTCCAATGCACATGGAACATTCTCCAGAAGAAACCACATATTAGAAATCAATAACAGAAAAAGCAAGGAAAAAAAATCAAACACATGGAAACTGAACAACACCTTGCTCAATAACTATTGAGAAATTAAGGATAGAATAAGGAAATTCACAGAATCAAATGAGAAAAAAACCATATCCTACCAGAACCTTTGTGACACAGCAAAAACAGTGCTCAGAGGTCAGCTTATAGCAATAAAGGCACACATCCAAAAAGAAGGGGCAAAATCAAGACATTAACCCTACAACTGGAACAAGTAGACAGAGAGCAGCAAAAGAAGCCCTTGGGCGCCAGAAGAAAGGAAATAATAAGAATTAAGGCAGAATTAAATGAAATAGAGAATAGAAAAACAATTGAAAGAGTTAACAAGCACAAAACCTGGTTCTTTGAAAAGATTAACAAAATCGATAAACTATTGGCCAACCTGACAAAAGAAAAACAGGAGAGGAAGCAGATAACCCATATAAGAATTTAGATGGATGATATCACAACAGACCCAACTGAAATTAAAAGAATCATAACAAATTTGAAAACCTAGAGGAAATGGACAAATTTCTAGAAACTCACTACCTACTTAAACTAACACAGTCAGAGGTAGAACAACTAAATAAACCTATAACAAAAGAAGAGACTGAAAAGGTAATTAAAAAACCTTCCAACAAAAAAAAAGCCCTGGCCCAGACGGTTTCACTGGAGAATTCTACCAAACCTTCAGAGAAGAGTTAACACCACTACTACTAAAGGTATTTCAGAGCACAGAAAAGGATGGAATACTCCCAAACTCATTCTATGAGGCCAGCATAACCCTGGTACCAAAACCAGGTAAAGACACCACAAAAAAAGAAAATTACAGACCGATATCCTTCATGAACGTTGATGCAAAAATCCTCAACAAAATTCTAGCCAATAGAATTCAGCAACATATCAAAAAAATAATTCACCCTGATCAAGTGGGATTTATACCAGGTATGCAGGGATGGTTCAACATTAGAAAAACAATCAATGTAATCCATCACATAAATAAAACCAAAGACAAGAACCACATGATCTTATCAATCAATGGAGAAAAGGCATTTGACAAAGTCTAACACCCATTCATAATAAAAACTCTCAGCAAATTAGGAATAGAAGGGAAATTCCTCAACATAATTAAGGGCATTTATACAAAGCCAACATCCAACATCATCCTAAATGGAGAGAGTTCGAAAGCATTCCCCTTGAGAACGGGAACAGACAAGGATGCCGTTTATCACCACTGTTGTTCAACATTGTGCTGGAGGTCCTAGCGAGAGCAGTTAGGCTAGAAGAAGAAATAAAGGGCATCCAAATTGGCAAGAAAGAAGTCAAAGTATCTCTATTTGCAGATGATAAGATCTTATACACAGAAAACCCCAAAGAATCCACGAGAAAACTACTGGAACTAATAGAAGATTTCATCAAAGAATCAGGATACAAGATAAACATAGAAAAATAAGTTGGATTTCTCTGCACCAACAAAGAGAACTTCGAAGAGGAAATTACCAAATCAATACCTTTTACAATAGCCCCAAGAAGATAAAATACCCAGGAATAAATCTAGCCAGAGACATAAAAGAACTATACAATGAAAACTACAAGACAGTATTGCAAGAAACCAAGAGACCTACATAAGTGGAAAAACATACCTTGCTCATGGACAGGAAGACTGAACATTGTGAAAATGTCAACTCTATCCAAAGCGATCTACAGATACAATGCAATCCTGTTCCAAATTCCACCATCATTTTTTAATGAGATGGAGAAACAAATCACCAACTTCATATGGAAAGGGAAGAGACCCTGGATAAGTAAAGCCTTACTCAAGAAGAAGAGCAAAGTGGGAGGCCTCGCACTACCTGATTTTAGAACCTAATATACTGCCACGGTAGTCAAAACAGCCTAGTACTGGTATAACAACAGATACATAGACCAATGGAACAGAATTGAGAATCCAGACATAAATTCATCCACCAAAGAGCAGCTGATATTTGACAAAGGCCCCCAAATCCATTAATCGGGGAAAAGACAGTCTTTTTAACAAATGGTACTGGCATAACTGGATATCCATCTGCAAAAAACTGAAAAAAGACCCATACCTCACACCATGTACAAAAACTAACTCAAAATGGATCAAAGACCTAAATATAATATCAAAACGATAAAGATCATGGAGGAAAAAATAAGGACAATGCTAGGAGCCCTAGTACATGGCATAAACAGAATTTGAACCATAAGTAACAATGCACAATCACCAGAAGAGAAACTAGATAACTGGGAGCTCCTAAAAATCAAACACTTATGCTCATCAAAAGACTTCACCAAAAGAGTCAAAAGACAACC
>NW_004444055.1:6334262-6372485 GCF_000243295.1 Trichechus manatus latirostris | reverse complement strand
ATAACTGGGAGCTCCTAAAAATCAAACACTTATGCTCATCAAAAGACTTCACCAAAAGAGTCAAAAGACAACCTACAGACTGGGAAAAAAAATTTGGCTACAACAAATCCAATCTGCATCTAATTTCTAAAATCTACAAGATACTGCAAAACCTCAACAACAAAAAGACAAACAACCCAATTAAAACATGGGCAAAAGATGTAAACAGACACTTCACCAAAGAAGACATTCAGGCAGCTACCAGACACAAGAGGAAATGCTCATGATCATTAGTCATTAGAGAAATGCAAATCAAAACTACAGTGCGATACCATCTCACCCTAACAAGGCTGGCATTAATCCAAAAAACACAAAATAGTAAATGTTGGAGAGGTTGTGGAGAGACTGGAACACTTACACACTGTTGATGGGAATGTAAAATGGTACAACCAGTTTGGAAATCGATTTGACACTTCCTTAAAAAGCTAGAAATAGAAGTACCATACGATCCAGCAATCCCACTCCTTGGAATATATCCTAGAGAATTAAGAGCCAGCACACGAATAGATATATGCACACCCATGTTCATTACAGCATTGTTCACTATAGCAAAAAGATGGAAACAACCTAGGTGCTCATCAATAGACAAATGGATAAACAAATACTATGCAATGATAAAGAATAATGATGAATCCATGAAACCTCTTACAACATGGAGGAACTGGAAGGTATTATGCTAAGTGAACTTAGTCACAAAAGGAGAAATATTGTATAAGACTGCTATTATAAGAACCCAAGAAAAGGTTTAAACACAGAAGACAACATCCTTTGATGGTTACGAGGGTGGGGAGGGAAGGAGGGTGGTATTCACTAACTAGAAAGTAGACAAGAGTTATCTTAGGTGAAGGGAAGGACAGCACACATTACAGGAGAAGTCAGCACAACTGTCCTAAACCAAAGATAAGAAGTTTCCTGAATACAACCAAATACTTCAAGGGTCAGAGTTGCAGGGGTGAGGGTCTGGGGACCATGCTTTCAGAGGACATCTAGGTCAATTGGCATAACAAAGTTTTCTAAGAAAATGTTCTGCATCCCACTTTGGTGAGTGGTGTCTACGGTCCTAAAAGCTAGTGAGGGGCCACCTAGATGCATCAATTGGTCCCAACCCACCTAGAGAAAAGGAGAATGAAGAACACCATGGACACAAGGCAAGTATTAGCCCAAGAGACAGAAAGGGTCACATAAACCAGAGACTTCATCAGCCTGAGTCCAGAAGAACTAGATTGTGCCTGGCTACCACAATGATCGCCCTGAAAGGGAACAGAACAGAGTCCCTGACGGAGCAGGAGAACAGTGGGGTGCAGAACTCAAATTCTAATAAAAAGACCAGACTTAATGATGTGATTGAGACTGGAAGAACCCTGGAAGACATGGCCGCCGGGCTGTTAGCCCAAAACTAAAACCATTCCCGAGGCCAACTCTTCAGACAAAGAGACTGGACTGTGGGACATAAAATGATACTCGTGAAGAGTGTGCTTCTTAGCTCAAGTAGATACATGAGACTAAATGGGCAGCTCCTGTCCAGAGGGGAGATGAGATGGCAGAGAGGGTCAGGAGCTGGTTGAATGGACACGTGAAATCTGAGGTGGAAAGGAAGAGTGTGCTGTCACAGTATATGGAGAGCAACTATGGTCACAAAACAATGTATGTATAAATTTTTGTATAAGAGACTAACTTGTAAACTTTAGCTTAAAGCAGAACAATTAAAAAAAAAAAAAAAAAGATTTGTGAATTACCTGTCACCATTTTCTGGCTTCTAAAAGACACTTTCAAAGAAGCAAACCCAGTTTTATGGAACAGGTTCAAATTTAAAAAAATTATAATTAATTGGGACATTAATAAATGAGGAAAAAGACAGATGTCACACTCTGGGAAGTCAGCTTCAGGGCATGCAGGACCTTATTGTCTGGGTGGTGGGGAAGTGGTGTGGGCTGGAACCAGGCTCAGGAGCATGATTTGAGTGTGCCTGTGGCCCCAGAGAGCCTGGTTGATGGTCCAAGCTGGTGTTTAAAGGGGACGGGCAAACTTGATTTAATTGTATCTAGTGCTGATATCTAAGGCGGTTGAGTTTACAGATGGAGCATAACAGCAAAGGTCTCTGTGCAGAGGTGATGCTTCAATTTAGCAAGGACTAATATACTTCTAGGTGGTTCATTCCTTTAGAGTAGAACCGCAGCCAGCAATTTCGGGACCAGTGGGGAGTCTCCAGTCCCCTAGGAAGAGGAATGGCAAGACTGGTAGGGCCCCAGCCAAGAAGAACTGAGCTCTAGCTCTTGAGGAAATTGAGGAAGAAGTACAATGATACAAACTGGACTTCCCACAGTGAGATTTAGAGGAGGGTTATAAATCAATGGCTCTATTACAAGCAACACAGACAATGGACCTACAGGAAAGCAACTATTTCCAGAACCCATCCACTCACAAAGGTGGGCCTCTGTGACCACCTTAGAAGGCAGGAACTGACGTTAGTGTTAGGAAACCAAGCAACATGGCCAAGTCAAGTAGGATCAGCAATAGTCATTGAGTGTGTGCCCTGGTGACAGTCCTGTACTACATTTTATGGAAAGAAAAGGTGAAAGAATTGATAGACTCTTGATTGTCCAATAAACAAATGAAAGATGCTCACCCTCACTGACAATCAGTGAAATGCGAGTTAAAACCACCATCTATATCATTTCACACCTTTCAGATGCTCATGTTTACTGCAACATTGAGAAGATTTTTAAGTTAGTTGAACTTTCATTAATAGAATGGACATTTGATTTAGCAACAAATATTTATGGTAGTTAAAATGTTTAAAAATAGACACAGTACATAGAATGTACAAATAGAAAGTACAGAGAGAAACCATATACTCCCTTCCATGCCTCCCCTCTCCTCCCCAGTTTCTACTATTACTAACATGTTGATTTTTGTGGTACAACTGTTACAATTGATAAATGAATATCGATACATTATTATTAACAAAAGTCCATAGTTGACATTAGGGTTCACTCTTGTTGTACAGGTCTATGGGTTTTGACAAATACATAGTATGATGTGTCCATCATTATAATATCACACGAACAGTCTTATTTCCATAAAAGTGCCCTGGAAATATGGGGCAGTTCTGCTCTGTTCTATAGGGTCACAATGAGTCAGAATTGATGAATCAATGGCAGTGGGTTTGGTTTTTGGTTTGAAAATGCCCTGTACTCTTATCTATTCAGTCCTCCCCCTACACCTTCACCAGCCCCGAAAAATCACTGATTATCTTTTACTGTCTGTATAGTTTTGCCTTTTCCAGAACGTCATATAGTTGGAATCATACAGTATGTAGATTTTTAAGACTGGCTTCTTTCACTTAGCAATACCCATTTAAGTTTCTTCCATGTCTTTTTATAGCTTAATAACTTGTTCCTTTTTATAGTTGAATAATATTTCATTGTATGACTCTACCACAGTTTGTTTATCCAGTCCCCCACTGAAGGACATCTTGGTTGCTTCCAACTTTTTGTAATTACGAATAAAGCTGTTATAAATGTTTGTATGCAGGTTTTTGTGTGGACATAAGTTTTCAACTCGTGGATAAATACGTAGGAGTGCTTTTGCTAGATTGTATGGTAAGCCTATGGTTAGCTTTGCAAGAAGCTATCAGACTGTCTTCCAAACTGGCTGTACCATTTTCCATTCCCATCAGCAGTAAATGAGAGTTCCTATTGCTCTACATCCTAGCCAGCATTTGATGTTGTCAGTATTTTAAATTTTAGCCATTCTAATAGGCATATGAGTATCTGGTAATTGAAATTTTGTTTTATATTTTACAATGGAATGTTATAAATAAAATGCTAGAAAGTGGTGTACATGAATGAACATAAGCTAGTAGGGAAAACAGAAGGCGCTTTCGTGAAACAAATAATTTATTTCTAGAGTAACAGAGGTGTCCCTGGGTGACACAAATGGCTAAGTGCTTGAATACTAGCCAAAAGGGTGGTTGTTTGAACTCATGCAGAAGTGCCTTGAAAGACAGGCCTGGTGATCTTCTTTTGAAAAGTGTATGGAGCAGTCCTATTCTGCACACATGGAATCATCGTGAGTCAGAATTGACGTGATGGCAACTAACAACTACCCACAACAGCAACATAAGCTGAAGTTATGGAGGACATCTGAATGCTCAATTTAATGCAGTACATTTATTAATTAAATAAATACTTTTATTCTCTAATAAAAAGAAATGAGATATCAAGCTATGAAAAGACATGGAGGAGCCTTAAATACATATTGCTAAGTGAAAAAAATAAGCTTGAGAAGACTACATGCTGTGTGATTTCAACTAGGTGACATTCTGGAAAAGCCAAAACTATAGAGACAGTAAAAAGATCATCAGTATTTTCTAGGAGTTCAGCTAATTCATTCCTATTTAATATAACATTTGCCAGGTTATATTGTGCATTCTTATGTTCATGCCCAGTGGCCCAAAGAGACAATAAGTTCTTTAATGGCAGGAATCAAGCATAATGCCTTAACACAGTAGGTGATCAGCAATGTTAGCTGAATGAATTAGTAAGTGAATGAAGAGTTAAAGACATCATTCACCATTATGTTCCAGTCAACAGACAGTGGCAGAATGGATAAGGAAACATGACTTATCTATATGTTATCTACAAGAGACACACCACAGACACAAAGGCATAAATAGGTTAAAAGTTAAAGGATGGAAAAAACATTCCAAGCAAACAGTAACCAAAAGAGGATAAAATAGGCTTTAAGTCAAAACCCATTATAAGAGTGAAAGAAGGACACCAAAGAATGAAAAAAGGACAATCCACCAAAAAGATACAACAATCGTTAAGTATATACACACCTAATGTATGAGCCCCAAAATTTATAAAGCAAACTCTAACAGAACTAAAGAAGAAAATAGGCAGATCTACAATAATAGCAGGAGACTTTAATACACCACTTTTGATGATGGATAGAACAATTAGAAAGAAAATCAATAAAGGAACAGAAGATTTGAATAACACTATTCACCAATAGAACCTACAAAACATATATAGAACACTTCACCCAACAGTAGAACAACATACATTCTTCTACAATGCACATGGATCATTCTCCAGAATTCACATATTTTAGGATAAAAGTAAATCTCAATAAATTTAAAAAGATTGAAATTATACAAAGCATCTTCTCTGACCATAATGAAATGAAGCTAGAAATCAGTAACCAGAAGAATAAGGGAGGAAAAAATAAATATATGGAAACTAAATAGCATACTACTAAAAAACTAATGGGTTTTTTTCAAGAGTGAAATTAAAAAATACTTAGAGTCAAATGAAAATTAAAACACAGCATAACAAAACCTTTGGAATGCAGTGAAACCAGTGCTCAGGTAAATTCATAGCAATAAATGCCTACATTAAAAAAGAAGAAAGATCCTGAACCAATTGCTTAACTCTACAACTTAAAGAAATAGAAAAGAAAGAGCAAAAGAAGCCCAAAGCTACCAGAAGAAAGGAAATAATAAAGATCAGAGCAGAAATAAATGCAATAGAGAATAGAAAAACAATACAAAGAATCAGCAAGACCAGAAGTTGATTCTTTGAAAGGATCAATTAAATAGACAAACCGCTGGCTAGACTGACAAAGGAAACAAGTGAGAAGATGGAAATAACCAAAATAAGAAGTAAAATGGGAAACATTACAAGAGATCCAACTGAGATAAACAGAATAATAACAAAATACTATGAAAAATTGTACTCCAACAAACTTGAAAACTTAGATGAAATGGAAAAATTCCTAGGAAAACATAACCTACCTGAACTAATACAGAGGTAGAAAATCTAAGCAGACTCATAACAAGAGAAAAGATTGAAATAGTCATAAAAAAAAAAAAAAAACCTCCCACCTCCCACCCACCCCCCAAAAAAGCCCTGAAGCTGGGAAATTTTATCAAATATACACAAAAGAATTGACACCAATCCTATTCAAACTCTTCCAAAACATAGAAGAAGGAATACTTTCTAACTCATTCTATGAAGCCAGCATTACCCTGATACCAAAGCCAGATAAAGATATCACAAGAAAAGAAAATTAGAGACCAATACAATTCTCATGAAAATAGATGCAAAAATTCTCAACAAAATTCTAGTGAACAGAATTCAACAACATATTATGAAAATTATGTATCATGACCAAGTGGGATTTATTCCAGGAATGCAAAGGTGGTTCAGCTTTAGAAAATCAATGTAATACACCACATTAATAAAACAAAGGAAAATAATCACATGACCATCTCAGTAGATACAGAAAAGGCATTTGATAAAATTCAACATCCTTTCCTGATAAAAACTCTCAGCAAAATGAGAACAGAAAGGAATCCTATAACAAGATTAAGAGTGTATATGAAAAACCAACTGCCTACATTGTACACAATGGAGAAAGACTGAGAATCTTCCTCTTGAGAATGGGAACGAGACAAGGATAAGGATGATCACTATCACCATTTCTATTCAATATTGTACTGGAAGTCCTAGCCAGAGCAATAAGACAATAAGAAGAAATAAAGGATATCCAAACCAGAAAGGAAGAAGTAAAACTATACCTATTCACAGATGATATGATCCTATACATAGAAAATCTCAAAGATTCCACAAGAAAGCTGCTGGACTAATGAGTGAATTCAGCAGTGTCGCAGGGTACAAGATCAACACGCAAAAGTCAGTAGGGTTTCTTTACATCTACAAGGAGAAACCTGAAAAGAAATCGAGAAAACAATACCATTTGCAAAAAAACTGCTGTCAAGTTGATTCTGACTCATAATGACTCTATAGGACAGAATACAACTGCCCCATGTGGTTTGCAAGGAGTGGCTGGTGGATTCAAACTGCCAACCTTTTGGTTAGCAGTCAAGCTCTTAACCACTATGCCACCAAAGCTCTCAGACAGACTATAACTGCCCATAGGTTTCCAAGGTTGTAAATCTTTATGAGAGCAGGCTGTCACTCCTTCTCCCGAGAAGTGGCTGGTGATTTCAAACTGCCGACCTTCCAGTTAGCAGCAGAGCACTTTAACCACTGTGCCACCCATGGCTCCTCTTATTAGTCATTAGGGAAATGCAAATCAAAACCACGATGAGATACCAGTCAATGAAAATCCAATGGATCAAAACAGAACTATTCAATTCACTTGCTTGAACACATCATAAGGAAGGATCAATAGCTAGAGGAGGATTTTGGTGAAGTAAAGGTCCAGCAAGGGCAGGTGAGATGAATTAGTACAATAGCCACAACAATGGACTCAAACATGCCAGCAATCATGAGGACAAAGCAGATCCAGGTGATGTCTTGTTCTGTTGTACATGACGTCTCCATGAGTTGGAGTCCACTCGACAGCGTCCGTCCGTTCGTCCATCCATCTGTCTATCTATCTGCCTGTCTGTTACTCTGCTAAATATTCTAAGCCCTCAAAGAAGGAGTTCATTTGAACAGCTTGGTTCTAGTGCCCGTTTTCTGGCCAAGGGAGAGCTGGGCACCAAGAATGCACAGGGAGAAATATTACCCAAAATAAAATGGACAGTTAGTAGAAAGGGAAAATGAATGGTAAGTGATTGAAAATCTACAATTTTCCACTACATGTTCCCTGAGAACAAGTTATATCAAATTAATCTAATTTCTTGCAGTTGCTCGAACTCAGAAATGGCCTAGATGAAAAGTACCAATGAGTCATTGTTTATTAAGTCGTCCATTTATTTGTAAATATTCAATACATGGCCAGTAAACAAAAGGCACTACACAAATCACACCACTCTCCTCAAACTCTTCAATGGTTTTCCCTCAGAATGAAATAACATGGCCTCTAAGGCTCCACACGATCTGGTCCCTTGACTTCATCCTACCTTTTCGCACTTGCTCAGTTCATTCCAGTTCCAGTGGCCCCAGGTTTCCCACACACTGTCCCATCTGGCTGGTACACTCATCTTCTCTGTCAAACCTAACCTGAATCACTCAAAGAAATTGGCCAGGCCTTTCTATGGGTTAAATTGTATCTCCCCAAAATATTGTTGAAGTCCTAACACCTGTACTTGTAAATTATGACCCTGTTTGGAAATAGGGGCCTTCTTTTATTATGTTAATAAGGACATATCAAAGTACGGTGGGGCCTAAACCTAATCACTTCTGAGTTGTATTTTATATGAAGAGCAGAACAGATGCAGACACACACACACACAAGACAGACAGCAAAGAATGCCAAGGAATGTCAAGCAACACCAAGGAACTCCAAGGGCTACCAACAAGGAAGGACCCTACCTTAGAGCCAATACCCTGATTTGTACTACTAGCCTTCAAAACTGTGAGACAGTAAATTCCCGTTTTTTAAAGTCACTTTTTTTTTTTTTTTTGTTATGGCAGCATTAGGTAACTGTGATCATCAAGGTTGTGTGTCACCTTAACTGGGCTATGATTTTCATGGTTTGGTAGTTATGATGTAGTTTGGCAGTTGTATGATGATGTGATCACTTCCATGATGAGATTTGATATAATGTGATGATCTCTGCAATGGGATCTGCTGTAAGTAGCCAAACTTTGGAAGAGAATTTCACTGGGGGTGTGGCCTGAATCCAATATAGGTAGACTTTCTGGCAAGGCTAATGGGCTTTTTCTCACTCTGAATCCTGCAGCTGGCTCTCGTTAGTCTGACCTCCATTTCTTGGGACTTGAGCTAGCAGCTTACCTGCTGTCTTGCCTGCTGATCTTTGGATTCACCAGTCTTCACAGCCTGTGAGCAAGGGCCCTGCTGTCTGACCTGCCAATCTTGGGTTCACCAAGCCCTGTGGATATGTGAATCAGGAGAAGCCTCCAGCCTGAACCACAGACTGGGGACGTTCCAGACTCTACAACTGTGTGAGCCATTTCCTTGATATAAATCTCTATATATCAATTTATACGCTTTACTGGTTTTGCTTCTCTAGAGAACCCAGCCTAAGATAGTCACCATGAGTTGGAACAGACTCGATGACAATTAACAACTTAAAACTAGGAGCCATAGACAGCTTTCTGTAGAGAGTGACACTACCATACTTTATACTAATGCCATCATTATACAGTGAAATAAGGATTCTTATTGTTTTGTTGTTAGGTGCTGTTGAGTCGCTTCCGACTCATAGAAGCTCTATGTACAACAGAACAAAACACTGCACAGTCCTGTGCCATCCTCACAATCCTTGTTCGCTTAAAGTGCATTGTTGCAGCCACTGTATCAATCCATCACGTTGAGGGTCTTCCTCCTTTTGGCTGACCCTCTACTCTACCAAGCATGATGTCCTTCTCCAGGGACTGCTCCCTCCAGATAGCATGTCCAAAGTATGTGAGACAAAGTCTCCCCATCCTTTCTTCTAATAAGCATTCCGGCTTTACTTCTTCCAAGACAGATTTGTTTGTTCTTCTGGAAGTCCATGGCATATTCAATATTCTTCACCAACACCATAATTCAAAGTCATGAATTCTTCTTCAGTCTTCCTTATTCATTGTCCAGCTTTCACAAGCATATGAGGCAATTGAAAATACCATGGCTTGGGTCAGGCACACCTTAGTCCTTAAAGTGACATCTTTGCTTTTTAACACTTTAAAGAAGTCTTTTGCAGCAGATTTGCCCAATATGTCATTTGATGTCTTGACTGCTGCTTCCAAGGGCATTGATTGTGGATCCAAGTAAAATGAAATCTTTCACAACTTCAGTCTTTTCTCTGTTCATCATGATGTTGCTTACTGGTCCAGTTGTGAGGATTTTTGTTTTCTTTATGTTGATGTGTAATCCATGTTGAAGGCTGTGGTTTTTGATCTTCATCAGTAAGTGCTTTAAGTCCTCTTCATTTTCAGCAAGGATTATTGTTTATAAAACCATGCACTTGTATATAGACTTATACACAAACACATATACACTCCCTCTGACTAAGGCCAGCGCATCGTCCTGGCAATAACCCTGTTGACTGCACAGAAGCAGGCGTGAGAGCTTAGCAAGGTGTGGGAGGTGTGATGGCCCTCAAAGTGTCCACACCCAGCCCAGGACTTGTGAACATGTTACCCTGCAGGGCAAAGAGACTCTGTGGATGTTACAAAGGTTACAAAGGGATGTGAGATAGGAGACCACCCTGGACAATCTGTTCACACAAGCCCTTGAAAACAGGCAGATTGGGAACGTGAGAAGGCTGAGATGGAGGAGCCGCATGCAGGGACCGCATACCACAATGAAAGCAGTGCAAGGAGCAGAGTGTGTCCTTTGGACCTGGGGTTCCTGCACTAAGAAGCTCCTAGACCAGGGGAAGATTGATGAGAAGGACCTTCCCCTAGAACTGACAGAGAGAGAAAGCCTTCCCCTAGAGCTGGCAACCTGAATTTGGACTTCTAGCCTCCTAAACTGTGAGAGAATAAATTTCTGTTTGTTAAAGCCATCCGCTTGTGGTATTTCTATTATAGAAGCACTAGATAACTAAGACAATAACTAAGACAGGCCTCAAGTTAAATGCTGGTTCCTCAGAGAGGCTGTGCTAAACCCTCAGTCAGATTCTATTCTCTCCTGTTGTTCTGGCTCATGGTACCTTAGTTTCCTCCTTCATAACACAATTTGCAGCCTCTTATTTTTCTTAGTTATTTATGTAATGACTCTTATCCTCAGAAGATAGCATACCCGCAAAATTCAAGGACCACATCTATTTTGTTTAATTCTAAATGTAATGTCTAACACAGACTTTGACCATTATTGGCATACAATAAATATTGTTGAATGAAGATTCAGGAATGAATAAGAACTGTATTTATATGGAGTCTATGTTGTAGAGACAGCTATTGAAACAAATTATAATCATCACTGTGGCAAGTGCACTACTAAAAAAAAACAAGCCCATTGCCTGTTGCGTCAACGCCAACTTACAGCCACTCTATTGAACAGAGTAGAACTGCCCCATAGGGTTTCCAAAGCTGTAATCCTTACAAAAGCAGACTGCTTCATCTTTCTCCCATGGAGCAGCTGGTAGGTTTGAACTGCTGACCTTTTGGTTAGCAGCTGAGTGCTTAACCACTGAGCCACCAGGGCTCCTAAATGCAGTACTAGAGGGTTGCATAAAGTACCATAGCAACAGCCTGAAGGGAAGGGTTACTTTGGTCATGAGACAAAACATTTCACAACCTCTCTCATTATGTCCTTGTGAATTTCTTCAAGTGGATGGAATAAAGGGCAGATGATAACACCATGTGGCAAATGCCCCGCAGATTGGACAATGGTCCTACACAATGGAGGGAGATCTGAGAGGAAAGTTTGAGGGGTGCGGCCTCTAGCTGAGCACCACAAAATCATGGCTGTGGCCCTTTCTGCAAGGATGAAGACACAGAAAGAAGAATGTCAAAATCTGCATATGACACACAATTGGGAAGAATGACTAATGAGCTGTCTTAAAATTCTGTTTCATCAGATTTGCTTTAACTGTGTATTATACATTGTATTTCTTTAATGGCACATTAACTTTCTATTAATCAGAGTGTCTCTGTTTTTAAATATATTTGTAATTCAATTCAAATGACTTTGAAAATAGAGTTTCTAAGAAAACAAATCAATGACTTGGTATTTTGGAATGTTAAATGAGTTATAAAGTAAATTTATGATAGTAGAGTTAAAAACAAAAAACAAAAACTTTCAACATTCCTTTTTGAAAGTCATGGTGTGTTGTCATCTTTTCAATTATTACCATAACATGATTTTTATCAGTTATATTTATATCATTTGCACAATTAGGCCTAAATTCAGTGTTTTAACAAAACCATTAAAAGACTGTTAGCCAATTTATGCTTACCCAGTTGTTTCAATGAGGTAATAAAAACCAATTCCTCCTTTCCTCCCTTCTTCCCTCCCTCTTTCCATTCCTCCTTTCATCTTCCTTCCTTCAAATCGACAGGTCTGACTTTTGAGGCAACTCTGGGTAGATTCAAACCACCAACCCTTTCGGCTAGTAGTCAAGTGCTTAACCATTTGTGCCACCCAGGGACTCCTAGAACAAGTTTAACATGACTCAGTTGGCCCATTACAGTACACATCCAGAAGCATCTCATGCATTTTTAAACTCTATTTCAACCACATTTAATGTAATAGAGTTGACCTTCTCCCCCAACGTTCATTCATGGATACTGATTCACCACCACACAGTCCTGGGTTAGTTTATGTTTCTACTTTGAGACCAAAATAAAAATTGAATCAGCTAACTCTTTAGTGAATCCATAGGACCTCTTTTCTTTCTCTAATTCTAGTTCTAGTTAAGGCTAGAATATGCCGTTTCCACCCAGCAATTGTAATTGCACTCATTAATTTAAAAAGTACACATAAACCTTAACACATCAATTAAAATAGAGGTTAGAGGTTGTTGCTAATAAAACATACGAATCAAAGCAAGTATATAGTTTTATGCACAAATGCTGAAATATTAAACGAAAGAAGTACACTTAATTTAGGTAAAATATGAATGAACTGTGGAGTTACTTCCTTGTCCTCTGTGTTTTTTAAAATGTTTTCCTTCTCTTGCTTCTGTTGGTGGTGGTATTTGGCAAGCCATTCAAGTTATCTTCAGTAAGGAGAGAAGACAAGAGATTATTCATGCTGTGCATAATGATTGCCAACCTGCCACTGACGCATGAAAAGATGTCCTGGAGAGTATTATTTAAATTTTGAATTTCTCTAAATTATCAATTCTTAAAAATAAACCAGGGAATCCTGTACATGACAGAACTGCTTTATAGAGGGAAGTTAAAGGCATGTCTTAATAGACATATAAATGTATATTGGGATTTTTCTGTTGCCTAAGAGTATAGGACAAAACCTCAGAGGTACAGACAACAGTGAGAAGTAGCCCTTGAGGAAGGGCCCTCAACACATGCCCATAAGCCTTACCCTACTACGGCCATTCTGTTCCAGCAGCCATCAGTCCCAATAACCTACAGGCAGAGATTGATTAGGGCAGGTGCATCCTTAGGGAGACTTCACAAGAGGAGAGAGCAGGGCATTCCCTTTCCTTCTCCATGGGCATTGCTTCACCAACCCAAGTGAAGCGAAGGGAGGCAGTAAGAGAGCCCCTTAGAGAAGTGGGGGTGCTAGCCAGAAGGGGAGGCTGGAATTTTGCTCCCTGGCTAGATGCTTGCTCTGCTGCAGGAATATGTAGGCCTTCCCTGTTCTACTACAGGAGTAGAATACAAGCAAGTTCTTGGAAGAAACTGACAAGGGTTTCCTGCAGTTTGAGGGGGTTAGAGGGATCTAAAAAGAAGAGATTGGCTGGAGCTGCCCCTAGGCTGGCAATGGAAAATTCTGGTGCCCTAGTGAGGACAGAGGGTTTTCGTGAGAGCAAGTTACACTTTCACCATTTGGCTAGGCAAGAATACACAATGTCTTCTATGGACTAAAGGGGCACCATGTACAGTCCAGCAAATGGAGTAAAAGGACAAGCCTGCCCCCTTCCTCAGTAGTGGTCTGTATTAGTTTCCTAGGGCTGCTGTAACAGTCACTACAAACTGGGTGACTTAGAAGAACAGAAATTTGTTGTTTCACGGTTCTGGAGGCTAGAAGTCCAAATGAACATGTCAACTGAGCCATACTCCCTCTGAAGTCTCTAGGGGAAGATACTTTCTAGTCTCTCTCACCTTCTGGAAGCCTCGAGAATTCCTTGGCTTATACGTACATTGTGACATTGCCATCCTTCCTCATCTGTCTCTCTGTGTTTTTTCTCCTCTTTTATAGAATAGTACTCACACTGAATCAGGACCCACTCTAGTCCAGTATGACCTCATGTTAACTGATAACATCTTCAAAATCCTTATTTCCAAGCAAGGTCACCACAGGTACAGGGGGTTAGGACTTCAATATATCTCTTTTAGGGACACAGTTCAATCCATTACAGTGTCCCTGCCTGAAAGGCCTAATGGGAGAGAAGGGAGGAGGACAGGGGAGGTGATTTGACATGGATAAGAAATTAAAGTTTAATTTAGATTGTCCTGGCATTTTCAATAGCTGAAAATGAGACTCACATCTGACAGTGATCCCAAAGCTAATATGTTATCCAGAGGCAGGGAAGGGAGATCTGTTTGTTTGAAGGCAGAAGTAGGAGAAGTAGTTTACTGTTTATATCCATTGATTCAATCCATTCAATAAACCAGTTACACACTTGATTTACAAAGTAAGCTATTACACCAATTATGGAGTGTTTTTTCCAAAAAAAATTGAGCCTGGATTAATCAAGTCACTTGAACTAACTACCAGTTTATAGGAAGTACAGGAAATGGAAGAACCTGTTAAAAATACCAGGAGGATACAATCAGCCAAATCTGGAATTGGCAAAACTCCATGGGACAAATTGTTCTATTTCTTCAATAAACACATGATAATAAGGGAAAAAAAGGAAAGGGAATTGTTATAAATTAAAAGACCCTTAGGAGAATACGTAACACATGTCATGTGTGTCCCTTGTTTGAATTTTTATTTGAGCTAATATAAAAAGATACTTTTGAGATAATCAGGAAAAGTTGAACTTGGACTGGGTATTAAATATATTAAAGAATTATTATTAATTTTGAGGGGCATGGTAATGTTAGGGCAGTTGTGTGTGTGTGTGTGTGTGTGTTTTAAGTTCTTATATATTAGAGAAACATGTTGCTGTTCTTAGGTGCCATCAAATCAGTTCTAACTCAAAACACTGTGCCATCCTCACAATGGTTTCTATGTTTGAGTCCAAAGTTGAAGCCACTATGTCAATCCATCTCGTTGAGGGTCTTCCTCTTTTTCATTGACCCTCTACCTTACCATGCATGATGACAGTCTCCAGGGACTGGACCCTCCTGATACATGTCTAAAGTATGCAAGATGAAGTCTCACCATTATCACTTCTAACGTGTACTCTGGCTGTACTTCTTCCAAGACAGACTTAATTTGTTCTTCTGGCAGTCCATGGTATACTGAATATTACTCGTGAACACCATAATTCAAAGGCATGAATTCTTCTTCGGTCTTCCTTATTCATTGTTCAGCTTTCATATGCATATGAGATGATTGAAAATATCATGGCTTAGGTCAGGCCCACCTTAGACCTCAAAGTGGCATCTTTGCTTTTTAACGCTTTAAAGAGGTCTTCTGCAGCAGATTTGCCCAATACAATATGTAGTTTGATGTCTTGACTGCTGCTTCCATGGGTGTTGATTGTGGATCCAAGTAAAATGAAATCTTTCACAACTTCAGTCTTTTCTCCATTTATCATGATGTTGCTTATTGTTCCAGTTGTGAGGATTTTTGTCTTCTTTATGTTGAGGTGTATGTAATCCATACTGAAGGCTATAGTCTTTGATCGTCATCAGTAAGTGCTTCAAGTCCTCTTCATTTTCTGCGAACAAGGTAGTGTCATCTGCATACCACAGGTTCTTAATGAGTCTTCCTCCAATCCTGATGTGGTGTTCTTCTTCATACAGTCCAGCTTCTTGGATTATTTGCTCAGCTTACAGATTGAATAAGTATGGGGAAAGGATATAACCCTGATGCACACCTTTTCTGATTTGAAACCACACATTATCCCCTTGCTCTGTTTGAACAACTGCCTCATGGTCTATGCACAGGTTCCTCATGAGCACAATTAAGTGTTCTGGGATTCCCATTCTTCAAAATGTTATCCATAATCTGTTATGATCCACACAGTCGAATGCCTTTGCATAGTCACTAAAACACAGGTAAACATCTTTCTGGTATTCTCTGCCGTAAGCCACGATCCATCTGACATCAGCAGTGATATTCCTCTTTCCAGGTCCTCTTCTGAATCTGGTTTGAATTTCTGGCAGTCACCTGTCGATGTGCTGCTGCAACCACATTTGAGTGACCTTTTTACGTGTGAATGATATTGATCATATTATTCAATAATTTCCACACTCTATAGGATCACCTTTCTTAGGAATGGGCACAAATATTGATCTCTTCCAGTCAGTTGGCCAGGTAGCTCTCTTCTGAATTTCTTGGCATAGACAAGTGAGCACTTCCAGCATTGCATCCGTTTGTTGAAACATCTCAATTAGTATTCTGTCAATTCCTGAAGTCTTGTTTTCCACCAATGCCTTCAGTACAGCTTGGACTTCTTCCTTCAATACTATCGGTTCTTGATCATATGCTACCTCCTGAAATGGTTGAATGTTGGTAAATTCTTTTTGATACAGTGACTCTGTATGTTGCTTCCATCTTCTTTTGATTCTTCCTGCATCATTCAATATTTTGCCCATAGATTCCTTCAAAATTACAACTTGAGGCTTGAATTTTTTCTTCAGTTCTTTCACCTTGAGAAATGCCTAGTGTGTTCTTTCCATTTGATTTTCTATCTCCAGGTCTTTGCATATCTTATTATAATACTTTACTTTGTGTTCTCAAGTCACCGTTTGAAATATTCTGTTCAGCTCTTTTACTTCATCATTTCTTCCATTCACTTTAGCTACTCTACATTCAAGAGCAAGTTTCAGAGTCTCTTCTGACATCCATTTTGGTCTTTTCTTTCTTTCTTGACTTTTTAATGACCTTTTGCTTTCGTCATGTATGATGTCCTTGATGTCATCCCACAACTTGTCTGGTCTTCGGTCATTAGTGTTCATTGCATCAAATCCATTCTTGAGATGGTCTCTAAATTCAGGTGGGATAAACTCAAGGTCATACCTAGGCTGTTGCATACTTATTTTAATTTTCTTTAGCTTAAACTTGAATTTACATATGAGCAATTTATGGTCTCTTCTGAAGTTGGGCCCTGGCTTTGTTCTGATTGATAATAGTGAGCTTTTCCATCATCTCCTTCCATAGATGTAGTCAATTTAATTACTGTGTTTGCCATCTGGTGAGATCCATGTGTACAGTCGCCATTCACGTTGTTGAAAAAGGTATTTGCAATGAATAAATCGTTGGTCTTGCAAAATTTATCATGCCATCTCTGGTGTAGTTTCTATCACCAAGGCCATATTTTCCAACTACTGATCCTTCTTTGTTTCCAACTTTTGCACTCTAATCACCAGTAATTATCAATGCATCTTGATTACATGTTTGATCAATTTCAGGTTGCAGAAGTTGGTAAAAATCTTCAATTTCCTCATTTTTGGCATTAGTGGTTGGTGTATAAATTTGAATAATAGTCATATTAACTGGTCTTCTTTGTAGGCGTATGGATATTATTCTATCATTGACAGTGTTGTACTTCAGGATAGATCTTGAAATGTTCTTTTCAACAATGAATGCAATGCCATTCCTCTTCAAGTTGTCATTCCTGGCATAATAGATTCTATGATTTTCTGATTCACAATGGCCAATACCAGTCCATTTCAGCTCACTAATGCCTAGGATATCGATCTTTATGTGGTCCATTTAATTTTTGACGATTTCCAATTTTCCTAGATTCATACTTCATGCATTCCATGTTCTAATTATTAATGGATGTTTGCAACTGTTTCTTCTCATTTTGAGTCATGCTACATCAGCAAATGAAGGACCTAAAAGCTTAACTTCGTACATATCTTTCAGGTCGACTCTACTTTGAGGAGGCAGCTCTTTCCCAGTGGTATTTTGAGTGCGTTCCAACCTGAGGGGCTCATCTTCCAGCACTGTATTAAACAGTGTTCTGCTGCTATTCATGTTTTCACTGGCTAATTTTTTCAGAAATAGACCGCCAGGTCCTTCTTCCTAATCAGTCTTAGTCTCAAAGCTCAGCTGAAACCTGTCCAAAATGGGTGACCCTGCTGGTATTGTAAATACCTGTAGCATAGCTTCCACCATCACAGCAACATGCAAGCCACCATTGTAGGAAGAATGGACAGACATGTGGTGGTTAGAGAAATGCATTGAGGTATTTACAGGTGAAGAGATGAGATGTTTGGGATTTGTTTCAAAATAACCCATTGAACTCGTTGCCGCCGAGTCAATTTCGACTCATAACGACCTTATGGGACGGAGTAGAACTGCCCTGTAGGGTTTCCAAGAAGCGACTGGTGGATCAAATTGCCAGCATTGTTCTTTTTTCGGTTAGCAGCTGAGCACTTAACTACTGAGCCAGCAAGGCTTTTGTTTCAAAATACTGTAGTGTAAAAGTAAAAAAAAAAAAAAAAAGAATTTAGGGGTAAGAATGATGATTAAATTAAGGTGGAATATAAATAAATGTTGAAGTTGGGTTATGGGTACTTGAAGCTTCATTATACTGTTCTATTTTTGAATATGTGAAATTTTCCATAATAAAAGGTTAAAATTGAAAACATTTTTAGATACCAAGTGTCTTTGTTTTTAAATATTTTAGGTTGTGACTGTAGTGTAGCATAATGGTTAAGAGTTCAAGCACTGAAGTTAAACTTAATTTTTTTTTTAAGTTAAACTTAATTGGAATGCTGGCTACAGCTGTTATCAGCTATGTGACCTTAGGCAAGTCACTTAACTTTATAACCTCATTTTCCCCATCTGTATAAAGTGCATGATAATAAAGCCTATTATTGTCACTATAAGGATTTAATGAGATAATATGTGTAAAATGTTTAGGAAAACACCTTGCCCAGAGTAAGTGCAAGTATCAATTTCTATTTCTCCTGTGTTTTCATTTTAAGTACTATCTTAGGCTGGGTTCTCTAGAGAAGCAAAATCAGTAAAACATGTAAATGTATATATATAGAGAGATTTATATTAAGGTAATGGCTTATACAGTTATAGAGGCTGGGACATCTGAAGTCCATGGATCAGGCTGGAGGATTCTCCTGATTCACAGAGCAGCAGGGGCTGGTGAACCCAATGTCAGCAAGTCAGACAGCAGGGCTCTGGCTCACAGGCTGCAAAGACCAGTGAACCCCAAGATAGCAGGCAAGACTGCAAGTAAATTGCTAGCTCAAGTCCTGAGAAATGGAGTTAGAGAACAGGAGCCAGTTGCAGGATCCAGAGCAAGCAAAAGCCCACAAGCCTTGCCAGAAAGTTTACTTGTATTCAATGCAAGCCACACTCCCAAGGAAACTCCCTTTCAACTGATTAGCTACTCACAGCAGATCTCATCATGGAGGGAGGTGATCACATTATATCAAATCTCCTCATGGAAGCAATCACATCATTATACGACTGCCAAACTACATTGTAATTGCCAACCCACTGAGAATCATGGGCCAGCCAACTTGACACACAACCTTAACCATCACAGCTACTATCTTTGATGTTGTAGTTTGGCTTGTGTCTTAGTTTACTAGTGTTGCCCTAACAGAAATACTAGTGAGTGGCTTTAAAGAACAGAAATTTATTTTCTTACAGTTCTAGAGGCTAAATGTTCAAATCACAGTCTCAGCCATGTCAATTCTTTCTATGGTCCTCTCATAGTTTCTGGTGACTACAGGCAATCCTTGACATTTCTTTGCTTGTAAATGATTCTCACATGGTATCTGTCTTCCCCCTGTGTGTTTATGTCTGTGTCTATTCTGCTCTTTTTATAAGACACCACTCATAAGTGATTATGTTTAGGACCCACCCTACTCTAGTATGACCTCATTAATATAACAAAAGCAACCCCATATTTGCAAACAGGATCAGATTTATAGGTACAGGGGTTAGGACTTTAACACATATTTTTGGAGGACACAATTCAATCCATAACATCTTGTTACCTTAAATCTGAAAAATGTCAGGCAGTGGTGAAAATTTGCTTAGGCAGAAATCCTCAGCGATGGGGAACCTGTTTTATATCTCCTTATCTTATAATACATCCAGACTTGGCCTCTTTATTAGTGAGATTTCTATGACTGCAAGTAACATATACCATTTCTGACCAACTTAAGGAATCAAATGAAGAAAATCTGGATCTGGAAAAGCGGACTAAAGGCCAACTCAGGAACCAGAAAAATTCCAGAGACGCGGGTAGCATAAACTCATAATGTTCCAGTCACTGCAGTCAAGATGAATAGGCTTCAACCATTTTAACTCTGTATCACTCTGCGAAGATCCCCTTTTCAGAGAGTGCCTGATTGGCCTAGTTTGGTCACGTGTTGTAAAACAGTGGGAGTAATAGTAGTAGTGTCTAAACCTTTCTAATGTCATGGGGGATAATACAAACAAATCTGTCTTGGAAGAAGTACAGCCAGAATGCTCCTTAGAAGCAATGATGGTGAGACTACATCTCACGTACTTTGGACATGTTATCAGGAAGGATCAGTCACTGGAGAAGGACATTATGCTTGGTAAAGTAGAGGGTCAGTGAAAAAGAGGAAGACCCTCAAGAAGATGGATTGATACAGTGACTGCAACAATGAGCTCACGTATAGCAATGATTGTGAGGATGGCGTAGGACCGGGCAGTGTTTCATTCTGTTGTACATAGGGTCACTATGAGTCAGAAGTAACTGGATGGCACCTAACAACAACAATAACAATGAGAATCAAGATCAGTGCAAGGCCGATCCCTAGGAAACGGAGGTCAGATATACACCTCCACTCTCCAAACTTTTTACCAATTCTGACACTATCCGTCCCTCTCATGGTATTTTCTACTTCTCTTCTGGGTTCGATAATCCATTGCAATGGCCACACAGAACTCACAGACCATACTTACAGTTAAATAGTTCATTAATGAACAGACTACAACTCAGGATCAGGATCAAGAAGCATGCAGCAGAGTCTCCCTTCTTCAGTGCTGGACAGCTCTCTCAGCTCCTGTAAACCATACAAGTCTCCTCTTGGACCCCTGTGGACAGGCTCCTCTTGGCCCTTCTGTCTTCGCCACTGACTCTGCCACAAGGGCCCTTCTGGGCCTGTCACCACTGGCTCTGCCATCAGGCCCCTTCCAGGCCTGTCATTGTCTTCAGTGTTACAGTCCTTTACCCTTGTTTCAGCTCTTTTAGGAGGTGCCTTGCCTCCTCTCTCTCTCTGCTTCTTCTCTCTTCTTTCTTCCTTCTGCTTCTTTTTGTCTGAAAAACCTCTGTAGTGTTGCCTGCTTATATACACAACTCCTTGTAAATTTCAAGACATGGTCCCTCCCAGCAGACTGCGAACTGACCAGTCAATCCCCTCTCAGTAAGCCACAGACACTTAATTTGCATATCAGACTACAAACACTTTATTTGCATAGCCTATTGACCAATCCCTGTAAGGTGCATACAAATCATAGGGCAGGCTGCAGCCTAGGACCAGACAAAAAGTATCAAACCAAGTGGTTTACAGCTTACCCAGGAAATGTCAATCAGCCTAGACAAAAGTAACAAACACTCTGGGGTAGAAAATTAGGGCAAAGGTAACTCCTTAGGGCTTAGGGGAAAAATCTCTCAAGCTGTTTTTCAAAAAAACCAAGGCAAAATGCCACATAAAGGAATTCATTTCACCACAAATGTTCATCCATTGGGGAGGAGAGTTGAATACCTTTAGTGACAGTCCCAACAAGACTGTATCCAATGAGGGAGGGTTAGTGGTCTATTCCATATTCTTAGTTGTCCCTCAGTACCCATTCTTCCCTTCTTCCATGCTCATAGGGTTTTAGCTGGCTGCATGCCTGCCCTTGCTAAAGACTACATTTCCCAGCCTTCCTAAAAGGTACACGTGGCCATGTGAATAAGTTGTAGTCCAGGGATATGAGCAGAAGCAACATTTGACATGTTCAGGTTTTGCCCCTAAAAGAACTGGACATATGTTTCTCAAGCCCCCTTAACCTCTAGCTGAGAAAAGGTTAGAACTGGAGCAGCAACTGTGAACCAGTGACAGATGTAAGGTTGTCTGATGTAACAAATAAAAATACAGGGCACCCAGCTAAATTCAAATTTCAGCTAAACAACTTTTCATTCTTTCTTTCTTTCTTTCTTTCTTTTTTTTTTAGTGTAAGTATTTTCCATGCAATATTTGAACACAGAAAAATGTTCTACATATAACCTTAAATGAAAATACAGCAAGGGGCAGAATAGTATGTATACATTGGTTACTGACCTGTTTGCCAGTGCATATTTAGACAAAAATCTAGTTTACATTTAAATATGACCACTCTGGCTGTGATATGAACAGTGATTTAGAGAGAAAGGAGAGGAACCTGCTATAGTAGTCTGGATAAGAGATAATGGTAGCCTAGACCGGTGGCATTAAGAATTGAAAAGGGTAGACAATTGAAGATACATACTGAACATCAATACACGTGCTCTAAGCACATGCTGAATAGTTATAGATGGTTTTCACAGGGTGGGCAGAGTGTAAAATATGTGGGACTTTCACTGTCAAAATCATATATTTCTACAATGTTTAAATAGGAAAAATTGATATGTTTGACTTTCCAGAAGTAAGAAGAAGAGCCCCAGTGGCACAACGATTAAGAGATTGGCTGCTAACCAAAAGGTCGGAGGTTCAAACCCACCAGCACCTCCATAGTAGAAAAGACCTGAAGATCTGCTTCCATAAAGATCAGCCTAGAAAATCCTATGGAGCAATTCTACTGTGTCCTATAGGGTCACTGTGAGTTGGAAGCAACTCAATGGCACACAAAAACAACAGAAATAAGAAGAAAAATTCTGTATGTTTAAAAACACCATGGAGAGCTAAAAGATAAATGGAAACTTGGAAAATTTATGTGCAAAATGTATGCTGGACAAAAGATCAATATCCTTAATATGTAAAGTGCTCTTACAAATCCAAAAGACAGAGATTAACATGAATAGAAGACATGAAAAGTCACAAAAGGAATACATATTTCCAGAAAACTGAAAATATTTTACCTCATTAGTAAAAAGAGAAATGCATATGACCACTGGATGGCATTTCCTCATAAATTGGAAAAGTTTTTTAAAAAGAAACTCCCAGTGTTGGTTATGCAAGCTCCTTAAGGATAAAGATGTTGTCAGGTTTACCCACAACTTTTTTTTCCCCTCTCTCCAGCTTCCAAAACAGTCCCTGGCACTAAATATCACCCAATAAATATTTGTTGAATGACTGAAATGAATGATGCTGGGATTTCGCATGACTGCGGTTCTGTTTTCTATCAGGAATGCCCTTCTCCCCTTCTTTGCCTTGCAGGCTTCTGCTTCTCTCTCAGGACTGAGCTCAAATGTCACTTCTACGACATTTTTCCCTTGTTTCTCCAGACAGAGAATATGACAGCCCTGAGCCTGGATTTTACAGGCTCCTGCCACACTATTACAAGGTTACATGCTGGCAATCTATGGGCCATATTTAGCTCCAGGATGTTTTACTTGGCCTGTTTATTGTGTAATTAGCTTCCAACAATGCAAAATTTGGGAAAGTATACATGAAAATCTAGAAAGTGCCTTCACTTGAAAAACAAGAAAACTGACCATTGTTGCCCACGTTTCAGCATGGCAATATGTGTCCGAATCCGAGAAGTAGCTGTCTCCTTTAAAAGAGATACATGCTCTCCAGTTTACAGAGATGCACTGCTCAGATGCCCCTTCAAGGAAGGAGTTGTGTCCAGATGTTGGGAGTAGAGTCAACAGACAGCCTTAGCTTCCTCAAAAATTACCTCAGCTACAGAGAGCTGCCTCCCCAAAAGTCATACCCTTCCCAGGGCAGCCCATATTCACTGACTAATCAAGACTGAGGTATAAACGCTGTTTTGACCCAAAGTGGGACAGCTCTTATGTGCCATTTTATGTCCACAGTTCCCTGTGGCGTCAAATGAAGTTGTCATCAGGGCTGTTTCGCAGCTCAATGTCTGCCTCTTCTCAGTCCTGCTTCCTTTCCCTTCCTGTCACAGGAGTCCATACTGGGCATGTAAGAAAGAAAAGCCAGGGGAGCGGAGATAAATCAGTTGCTATGGAGATGATTCCAACTCATGGCAACCCCACGTGTGTCAGAGTAGAACTGAGCTCTATAGGGTTTCCAATGACTGATTTTTTGGAAGTAGATTCCCAGGACTTGCTTCAGAGGTGCCTCTGGGTGGATTCGAACCTTCAACCTTTTGATTAATATCTGAGCACATTAAACATTTGCACCACCCAGGGATTCTGGAAGAGGAGATAGACATAGAGAAAATGAAGGGTTAAAGGAAGAGGTCTTTCTGAGGTTGAAGAGCAGGTTTAAGTGAGACCATGAAAGAGGAAGACTAGAAGTTTGTTATCAGGGTGCAGGATTTCGGAGTTTAAGATGTTTACAATGAAGCAGCTTTAGGTGATGACAAATCCAAAGAGTGATCCTAGGAATAGTTCACGCACATGGAATGGGGTGATGGTGGCCAAGGAATTGAGAGATCAGGGTTTTGGGTGGGTTTTCAAAATGTATTAATAGAACTTTAATAGACAATATACAAAGTTTAGGAAAAGAAATCTATAAAAGAGTAAATGCAAATGTAAAGACATATATGAAAATATCCTTAACCACACTAATAATAAATTAAAGGTAACTTTAAACGGTATTTTTGCTGATTTTTTTAAAATCAAAATAGCAGATATGAATAGACAGTTTTAATCAATACTGGCAAGGGTATTGTGAGTTGAACCCTTTCTTATTTTTCCCATGGCAATATAAATTGTTCCAATCTTTCTGGAAAGCAATTTACAAGGGTATCAAGAGATTTTAAAATGTTCAAAGCCTTTATTTTCCTCTTTTATACACTTCATCTGAAGGAAATGAGTTTATAATAAATCATAATTAATGTATAAAAAGTGCACTCATACAAATAACAACAAAAGCTATCTATTATTGAACACTTACTATGTGCTAGGCAAATGCTAAATGCTTTACATACATTCCATCTTCACACAATTCTATTGAAGGAGGTGCTACAATTCTCCATATTTTACAGAGAAAGAAATGAAGTCTTAGAAAGGTTAAGCAACTTATTAGCTTGTCTGCCTTTACATGGTTGGCATATCTGGAATTTAAATGACTCAGAAAACTCTCATTTTTGACTAATGTTCTATACTTCATTTATTCACACAATATTGATTAAACATCAACAGGTACTAGGCACTGTGTTAGGGACTGCAAGTACAACAGTGAGCAAAGTTATGTTCTTGTTATAGACCAGCGAGAGACAGAAACAGGTAAGCAGGCAATTATAATGTAGGGTCATATACTGTTTACAAGAGATACACCTAAAGCCAGTGGTACACTAGAGTGGGCTCATACCAGTCCAAACTGGCTTTCAAGAGCTGATAATTATGGCAGGATTATACTTAATAACAAAAAATAGAAAGAACTCAATGCCCATCAACTGATGAATGAATAAATTGAAATCTTACATCCAAATGTGTGGTAAAGAATTTAACTTCACTCAAAGAATTTGGTCTTTGTCCTTGATTCCTTAGAGATAACCTCTCCCCAGCAAATGAAATGTCTTTGATGAGGCCTCTAGACCACACATGACGATTTATACTAATAAGTTATATCAGGTGAGGTCAGGTCAGGCCCAAAAGACCACCTGGTGATATCAACTGACCTCAGGGAGGAGGGGGGATATGAGTCAATCAAACATGCCTACATAATGAGTCCTTAGTAAAGGCTCTGGACACTAAAGCTCCACGGGCTTCTTAGTTGGTGAAGGACATCAATGTACGTGGGACGGTAGCAAGTCTCTTTTTGAGACTTTGAAGCTTAGTGTTGGGAACCCTCCCAGTTCGTGCCCTAAGTGTCTCCTCATTTGTATCCTTTTTGCTATAATAAAACTCTAATCATAAGTATAGCATTTTTCTGAGTTCTGTGAGTTGTTCTAGAAAATTATTAAACCCAAGGGACCAGTGGAGCCAGCAGACCAAAAGTGAAGGGGCCCTGGGGACCCCCAGGTTTACAGCTAGTATCCTGGAGGGCTTGAGGGAACCCTCAAATTTGTAGCCAGCAGGTCAGAAACGAAGGTGTTGTGGGTACCCCCAAGCTTGCAGTTGGCATCTGAGGTCTTGGACAGACTTGGCAGCCTGGAGGGCTGTGCCTTTTAACATGTGAGATTTGACCTGGCTCCAGGTGCTTAGGGTCAGAGGAAGAAGTACTGCAAGTGCAGCTGGTGTCAGAACAGAAGTGGAACCGAGGGGAACAGAAGTGATAACAGATTGAATTGAATTGAGTTGAGTGTTACGGTCTGGTATCAAAAAAGTGAGATTTGATTTGATTATCCATACATCACAGAATAGAATATTATCAGCAATAAAAACAAAGTACTGATACATGTCACAATGTGGATGAACCTTGAAAACATTGTGCTAAGTGGAAAAAGACAGTCACAAAAGACCACATATTATATGATTCCATTTATATGAAATATCCAGAAGGGCAAATCCATAGAGATAGAAAGTAAGTTAGTGATTGGCTAGGGCTGGAGGGAGGCTTAAAGGGAATGGAGAATGACTGTTAATGGGTATAGGGTTTCTTCTTTGGAGTGATGAAAATGTTCTGAAATTAATTGTTGTGGTGGTTGCAGAGCTGTGTAACTATTTTAAAAACTACTGAATTGTACACTTCAAGTGGATGAATTGTGTGGCTTGTGAACTATATCTCAATAAAACCGTTACTTTAAAAAAAGAGTTGATTGTGAGTATCTCTTCCCAACTTTGAATTCCGTGAGGCCACATTGGTGGGAGTAAGGTTGACAGATTTAGCAAATAAAAATACAAGACACTCGGTTTGATTCGAATTTCAGATAAACAATGAATGCTTTCTTGGTTTAAGTATGTTCCATATAATATTTAGGATATATTTATACCAAAACTTATTCATTGCTTATCTGTAACTCAAATTTACTGGGCCTCCTATATTTTATCTAACAATCCTAGATGGGAGTATAGACACCACAGAAATCAGTCAATATTACAAATCAACCCCTGTCCCCTACCCATTCCCAGAAAACTGGTTTTTAAGCATTCACCAGCACACCCCTGCCTAAACCATAAAAAAGAGAAAGACTAAAAGTCAAAGAATATAAAAAGATATACTCAGCAAGTGCTAACAAAAAGAAAGCAGTATGACTATAATGACATCAGGGACAAGACAGACTTTAAAACACAACAAAATGAAAAAACATTACTGTGATAAGGGTAAACATGATAGAAGATACAATTTTTCAAGTTTTAATAATTCTAAATGTGTATAGGCCTCATAACACAGCTTTAAATATATAAAGTAAAAATTACCAGAACTTTAAAAAGAATCAAGAAATCCATCACCATAGTGGAAGATAAGATTTTACTATCTCCATATCAATAATTAATAGATCAATCCTAAAAGTTATCAGTAAAGATATAGAAGATTTGAATAATACAGTTAACAAGCCTGATCTAATGGACACAAACTGACCCCTGCTTCTGCCAAATGGATTTACTCACATTCCTATCAGGTGTCCATGAAACATTTATGTGAAAGTTGTCCAGGTATATGGTCAACTTTTAACTTTTAAAGAACTAGTATATACAGGCCATAGTCTCTAAACACAATGCAATTGAATTAGAAATGTGCTTTAAAGGGGTTTTTTTTTTTTTTTAAATGGTATATGTTTGGAAATGTTAAAACATAAATTATTAAAAAAAAAAACCTCATATCTCAAAGCAAAAATTATAGTTAAAACTAGGAAATATTTAAACTAAGATGGTGATGAAAACATATACCAAAAATTCTGAAAACGGATTCTTAGAGGGAATTGTGTAGTTTTCAATGTTTATATTAGAAAGAAAAAGGTAACTAAATGTTAATAAGCTAAGCTTTAAATCTAAAAGATTAGAAAAAGGAACAAAATAATAAGACCAAAGATAGTGGAAAAAAGGAAATAATAATTATAAACATAAAATCAAAGGAGAGAAAGTACATAGCAACGAATTTAGGAAAAATCAAAAAATTCAGTTGGTGTTTCAAAGTCTTTCCACATACACAAAAACCCACCAGGCCTAAACAACTTTATAGGTGAGTGTTACCACACTTTCAATGAACAGAAAATGGGCATAGAGGAGGAGAAACACTTCCCAGCTCATTTTTTGAAGTTGGTATTCCTTGATACCAAAACCAGACAAGGGTAGTGTCAGAAATGAAATTTATATACCCTCTCATGAATATAGACACCAAAATCCAAAACAAAACATTGGCAGATTGAATATAACAACATAGAAAGACCATACCACACTGCCAACTTTCGTTTATCGTGGGGTTGCAGGATTGATTCGACATTAGAAAATCAATTCCTGTGATTCACTGCATTAACAGATTAAAGGCAATGTGATTGTTTCATTGGACACAGAAAAAACATTCAATAAAGTTCAGCAGCAATTTAGGGTTTAAAAAACATCTTTGACCTAACAAAAAGTACCTTTAAAAAGCCTAGAGCAAACAGTATATTTTAATGATGAAATGTTAAACGTCTACTTTGAAAATCAGTAACAAAATCAGAATGCTTGTTATCACTGATTCTACATAACATTGTAATGGAGGTCTTATCTAAAGCCATCCAAAAGGAAAAATAAGTAAATAAGAACTGGAAATAAACTTTTTGAAACTGTAAGCATTTACAAAGGAAATTACAGCCTACAAAAAATACACAAATGTATATATTGATTTATTATTTGGAATAAAAATAAAATTTAACAGAGTCTCTAGATTTAAGTTCAAAGTATAAAGATTTCTTATATTTTCATATAGCAGCAACACTTGGAAACTGCAACAAAAAATATAACACATCTAGGAATGATTTTATTCATAGATGTGCAAGACTCTTTTATAGTAAAATGTAAGACTTTATTAGAAGATATTAAAGAAGATCTAAATAAATGGAGAGGAATTCAATATTTTAAAGATTTAGTTCTCCCTAAATTGATCAAATTGATTCAAATCAATTTCAATTAAAATTCCAACAGGACTTTTTTTTTGGTGCAATTTGTCAAAATTTTTCTAAAGTGTGAAGAGCAAATTTGTACCCCACAAAGAACAAGCTGGTAACACCTGTCCTACCAGATATCAAAAGTTATTTATTAGGCTATAGTAATTAAGATGGAGTCCCTGTGTGGTGGAAATTGTTAATGTGCTTGGCTGCTAACCAAAAGGCTGGCAATTCGAGAGCACCCAGAGATGACTTGGAAGAAAGTCCTGGAGATTTACTTCTGAAAAATTCAGTTCTACCCTGACACGCATGGGTTCACCATGAGTTGAAACTGACTAGAAGACAACTGATTACTGGTTAATTAAGATAGGGTGAAACTGAGAAGATATAAACAAAGATCAGTATAACAGAATAGCAATCCACCTGCCCAAATTACACGTTTATATAAAAACTTGATATATGAAAGAGTTGGAAATACACATCAGTGGGAAAAGTATGGACTCCTCAATAAATAGTACTGTTACAATTAGTTATTTATATAGAAAAAATTGGATTTCTATCTTATACCATGTATAAAATCGAGCTCAGATGGATTAAGGAATTAAATGTAAAAGACAAAGTTTTACAACCTTCAGAAGACCGTATAATATCTTCATCACATCAGACTAGAAAAGGATTTCTCAAACAGCACATGAAGGAAAATATTAATAAATGGAAATTCATTATAATTAAGAAGTTCATTTAATTTAACAATAGAGTGAAAAGATAAGCCACAATCTGGGAGAAGATATTTACAACACTTACGATAGACAAAATGCTAATATCCAGATTATATAAACGAGAAAAGGACATAAATAGCAATTTCACAGAGGAAACTCAAATGTCAAATAAAATATGAAAAAAATGCTCAATCTCCCTAGGAAATGCAAGTTGAAACCACACTGATCCACCTTTGACCTAACTCAAGATATGTCATCTACACTGAGGAAGAGCTGGACACTTTGGGGCAACCTGAGTCACAGCTTGAGCCATACTGGTAAGCATTGGACAACTGGACGCACCAGGTTATGGTAATGCTGGTGTCATGCCTCACCACAGAATCATGTTAGCAGACCCCTAAAATGGGAGGCATTCAGGCTGAGCTTACTGTAATGGGTTAATCTGCTTTGTCTCTGAGGGAGTGTGGGAGAAGGGGGCAAAACTGTGGCTATTTTCAGAGAGAATGCTTTTGTGCAGACTACTCCTTTTCCTTGAAAGACAGGCAGGACCATTTTCACAAAATACTTCTGCAGACTGACTCCAGAGTGTCTGTAGATTAATTATTATGTGACTTGTGTTTACTGTTTCCTTAAATTTTCATGTATAAATAGTTTTCCTCAGCTCCTGTACTTCGAAGCATTTAGCATTTTTGCTTCATGCTCCCCAACTGCAGTTGCTCTATTCCTCAATGAAACTCATTTCTTTTCTACTCCTAACTAAGTAAGAATTTTGTTCTTCCACAATCAACTGTGACAAACATCACCGGGTTACTTTGGGAAGACTGGTATGAAGCATCATCAATCTTGTGCCCAACTGTCAACCTCAATAAGCTGTGTAACTTTGTCACTGAGCAGACAAAGGTAAAATGCTGCCAAAAACAAGATAAGAATTGCCCCTATAACTGATTTGGTGCAATTGGGCTATTACCAAGTTCTGGGGAAGGAAAAGCTCCTAAAACAGCCAGTCATGGGAATGAGCAGCTCTTTTAGCAGGAGAGTTGAGAAGATTAAGAAAATGGAGGATCATAAAAGAAAAAATAAGGGCAAACCTAGAGGCCATAATTTATGGCATAAACAGACTATCAAACACCACTGCAAAAGCACAAATAGCAGATGATAAAGTAGATGATTGGGACCTCCTGAAAATAAAATACTTATGATCATCAAAAGACTTTTCCAGGGGTAGAGTGCTGTCACATTGAGGGGATTGCAACTAATGTCATAAAATAAAACATGCATAAATTGTTGAATGGAAAACTAATTTGTTCTGTTAACTTTCACTCAAACCACAATAAAAAAAATTAAAAAAAAAAAAGACTTTTCCAAAAGAGAACTTACAGACTGGGAAAAATTTTTTCGCTATGACATATCTGACAAGGGTCTAATCTCTAAAATTTATAAAAAACTGTTAACAACTCAACAACAAAAAGACAAACAGCCCAATTAAAAAATGGGCAAAGGACATGAACAGACACTTCACTGAAGAAGACATCCAGGCAGCCAACAAGTACATGAAGAGATGTTCGCAGTCATTATCCATTAAAACAACAAAAAAACCCATTACTGAACAGTTGATTCTGACTCGTAGCAACCCAATAGCCATTAGAGAGATGCAAATCAAAACTGCAATGAGATACCATCTCACACTGGTAATAATGGCACTGACCAAAAAGACAGAAAATAATAAATACTGAAGAAGCTGTAGGGAGATTGGAACTCTCATACACTGTTGGTGGGAATGCAAAATGGTACAACCACTATGGAAAACGATATGGCACTTCCTCAAACACCTAGAAATAAAATACCATGTGATCCATCAATTCCACTCCTAGGTATGTATCCTAGAGAAATAAGGGCTGTGACACAAATAGACATATGCACACCCATGTTCACTGCAGCATTATTCACAATAGCAAAAAGATGGAAACAACTTAAGTGTCCATCAATGGATGAATGGATAAATGACTGTGGTACACTACACAATGGTAAAGAATAATGATGAATCTGTGAAACATCTCACAACATGGATGAATTTGGGGGAAAATATGCAAGTGAAAGAAGTCAATCACAAAAGGACAAATATTAGATGATAGCAATATTATTTTAAAAAACAAGAAAAGGTTTACACACAGAAAAAAAAAAATATTTGATGGTTACCAGGATGGGAGTGGGAGGGAAGGAAAATTGCTAGTTAGAAGACGTGTTAATTCTGGTGAAGGGAAAGGCAATACACAATATGGGAGAAGTCAGCACAACATAATCAAGGTAAAGGAAGACAATGAAAGGTATGCAAGAGTAAAAGGCAACAATGGTAAATACTAATACACATACAACAACAGTAATAATAAATAATAATGTATGAGTGGATTCATAGGTAAATATGTAAGCTGAACAGGGGTGGGAGGGCATATGGAAGTACACTCATGTACATATATATATGTACATGCTGCAAATATACGCAGGTACGCAACAATACACACAGTGGACACAGTTATGAAAACTTCTTAGCCATAACCATACATCTCCTAGGGCTGAGATACTGGGCTTGAGGGCTAGGGACCATAGTCTCAGGGGATATCTAGGTCAATTGGCATATCATAATTTATATAGACAATATTCTACATCCTACCCTGGTGAGTGGTGACTGGGGTCTTAAAAGCTAATGAGTGGCCATCTAAGATACAGCAATTGGTTTCTTCCTGTCCGGAGCAAAGATGAGTGAAGAAAACCAAAGACTCAAGGAAACAATTAGTCTAAAGGACTAATGGACCACATGAACTACGGCCTCCACTAGCCTGAGACCAGAAGAACTAGATGGTTCCCAGCTGCCACTACTGATCTCCCTGACCCAGACTACAATAGTAGGTCATGAACAGAGTGGGAGAGAAATGTAGAACAAAATTCAAACTCATAAGTAAGACCAGACTTACTGGTCTGATAGAGACTACTGGTACCCCCGAGACTATGGCTCTTAGATACTCTTCAAACTTGGAACTGATATCACTCCCTGAGATCACATTATAGCCATACAGTATACAGGCCTATAAAATGAACAGTAACACCATTGAGGAATGTACACCTCAGAACAATCAACTATACTAGACCCAAAGGGCAGCATTTGCCCAAAAGCAAAGTTCAGAAGGAACATAGGGCCAAGAAAGCTGGGTGAATGGACATGGGCAACCCAGGGAGGGAGGAGGGAGAGTGTTGACACATTCAGGGGTTTGCAACCAATGTCACAAAACAAGCTGTGTATAAATTGTTGATTGGAAAACTAATTTGCTCTGTAAACTTTCACCTAAACCATAATAAAATGATCAAAAAAGAAAGAAAGAAAGACCTGGCTTAATAGTAGTTTAAGTGTAAAAAGACTTGTAGGTTTTAGTTGACTACAAACAAGTAGCCCAGCTGCCAAAATAATAACAATAACAACAACAATAATAATTTAAGTTTGTTGCTGTTGTGGAATCAATTTTCGACTCATAGTGACCCAGTGTAATAGAGAAAGCGCAATGGACTTCCTAGGCTGTAATCTTTATGATAGCAAATAACCAGGTCTTTCTCTCAAGAAGTTGTTGGTTGGGCTTGAACCACCAACCTTTTGGTTAGCAGCCAAGCACTTAACCATTGCTAACACAGCTCCTTCAATTTAAACTTAGGCTACATTAAAAGAAGTTTACTGCCCAAACTTTATTAGTGGCTACTAGGGGCTGGTGGAAGGGAGGGCAAAAGGGGGACTCATTGCTTAGAGAACACTGAGTTTCTATTAAGGGTAATGGGAATTATCTTAGGTGAAGGGAAGGACAGCACACACTACAGGGGAAGTCAGCACAATTGGACTAAACCAAAGCTAAGAAGTATCCTGAATACAACCAAACACTTCGAGTGACAGAGTAGCAGGGGCAGAGGTCTGAAGACCATGCTTTCAGGGGACATCTAGGTCAACTGACATAAGAAAGTTTATTAAGAAAATGTTCTGCATCCTACTTTGGTAAGTGGTGTCTGGGGTCTTAAAAGCTAGCGAGTGGCCATCTAAGATGCATCAATTGGTCCCAACCCACCTGTAGTAAAGGAGAATTGAGAAAAACGAAGTCACAAGGAAAGCTTTAGCGCAAGAGACAGAAAGGACCACATAAACTGGAGATTGCAACAGCCTGAGACCAGAAGAACTAGATGGTGCCCGGCTACCACCGATGACCGCCCTGATGGGGAACACAACAGAGGGTCCCTATTGGAGCAGGAGAAAAGTGGGGTGCAGAACTCAAATTCTAGTGAAAAGACTAGACTTAATGGTCTGACCAAGACTGGAGGGACCCCTGAACGCAGGGCCCCCGGACTGTCTGTCAGCCCAGCACTAAAACCATTCCCGAGGCCAACTCTTCAGTCAAAGATTAGACTGGACTATGCGACATAAAATGATAGTTGTGAAGAGTGTGTTTCTTATCTCAAGCAGATACATCAGAGTAAATGGGCAGCTCCTGTCCAGAGGCGAGATGAGAAGGCAGAGAAGGCCAGGAGCCCTTTGAATGGACATGGGGTATCAGGGGTGGAAAGGACGTGGTGTCACAGTATAGGGAGAGCAATTAGGGTCACATAACAGTGTATGTATAAATCTTTGTATGAGAGACTAACTTGAGTTGTAAACTTTCACTTAAAGTACAATAAAATAAAATTAAAGGAATTATTGTAAGCCTGTATACCATAAAACATAAAACTGTTGTTGAAAGAAAGTCTGCTTAAACATTTCTAAGTTTTCATTCACCTTTTACTGTTTCTCATATTTTCCCAATTTAATTTTAGCCCTTAAAGATTTTATCATTTTATCAACTGGCTTTAGAAATCACAAAGTCTCTGCTCAGCTGACCAATTCATTGATATGATTATAACCTTAAGTGGCTGGCTAGGGTTGGAAACAGTTTTCCAGGACACTTCAGGTCTGTCTCATTGGGATTTCTGTATGTCCTTGGAGACTGGTGGCTGGGGAACCCTGATGTTGTCCCACCCTCTCTATTTTTTTGACTCTTGGTAGAAGATAAGATTAGGCCATCCTGATTCATTTACATATGGTTAAATTGATCCAGGCATTTTGAAAGGCTATCTACCCAGTAAATACCAAAGCTCTTTAGCAATTTTGTAAATAAATCCATTAATTCTTGGCTAGTGAGACTGGGGCTGGGTGCAGAGTCATTCCAATTCATTTACATATGTTTAGAATGATCTAGGCATTTTGAAAGGCAAAAGATAACTAATTTCTTTTCCTTTTATTATTCTCTTGGAAGGCAGTTTTGCTTTCTCTTTATTACAACCTCTTATCTACCTAGTAAATACCAAAGAACTTTAGCATTTTTTTTTTCCATACTCTGGAACTGTTAGTTTTACTTTAAGACAAAATGATCCTTTTTCTTTAAATAAAACACATTTCATATAATGTCTCTCTTAAGTTACTTAGAAAGGTTTTGTTTTGTTGCAGGGAAAAAACATCACAAAGTTTAGAAAGCAAAAAGGAAGTTTTATTCGGCATATATTCAAAAAGGCAAAAGTGGGAAACGGACAACCATGCTGCTAGAGCCATGTCTCTCCAAGTCCAACGAAATATCACAGAACAGATAAAAGTGGGAAAATGGACAAGCATACTGCTGCAGCCATGTCTGCACGAGTCCAAAGAATATTACAGAAGAGGCAAGAGTGGGAAAACGGACAAGCATGCTGCCACAGCCACGTCTGCCTGAGTCCAAAGAACATTTCAGAATCATCAGTACATGTTAACATTACAAATGGGCAAAACCATTGAAAGCTTAGCCTTTACAGATTGGCTAGAAACTGTGATCCTACATTTTGAATCGTTTTTCTTAACAATCATTGGTACAGGTTTTAGTAATGACAGTCAGGAGGGTCTTCATTGGTCCAACAAATTTCTATTCGCTAAATGCTAATAGAAAAAGATAAGAGTAGAAAGTCTTTTTGTGTTCTGTTTGATTGGCTTTATGTGAAAGTTACCCTAAAAGATATTTTCCAAGATTATCTTAGCTATTGTCTTTATACCTCAGGGCTTGTGAGTCCTTGTGAGCCCAGCTCCAGCTGGGTCACATTCTCTATGCTCAAGGAGAGGGAATAAATGATTCTAATATTATTTCCTAAATCAGTTTTTATGATTGACTTAAACATAAAGTTTTCCAGTACAGAATCTAAATCATAAGACAGACACAAGACACAGTTTTTCTTGGATGAGGAAAGAACTGTTCTAAGACAGCCTTACAGAAAAAAAACAGCAATTCTCAGCCATAGCCTCTAACCTGATACAAGACAGAAACTTAGACACAACGCTCTAGACCAAAAGCAAGCTCTCAGAACAAAAGGAGACAGAAAGACCACATAAACTCACCAAACAATACCACCCAAAACAAGGATATGTATATTGCAATTTTTGGTAAGACTGACTCAATTCAACAGAAAAAACAGGTTCTAGATAAAACTTACTAACTTGCCAGAGCCTCAGATAGAGGAATATTAGACCTCTTGACAAAACCTGAGCATCAAGCAAAGTTCCCCAAAGAGGAAGAGCCAACACAAATGGAAGCTCATTTTCCCAAAGTAGTCATTTTCCCAAGTAGTCAAACCAGTGTTCTGGAAGCAGGGGAGAGAATCCAGTGTCATTTATCAAAGATATTAAGCTCGAAGGTTTAAGCTTTTGGTTTCTTCTTTTTGAACTTAATTCTTTCTCACGGCTAGAGACCTAGTCTCTTATTTCAGACCTTAAATATACTAGTTCCTCCAATTGGAAAGTGAAGTATCTACCAATGATTTTAATTTTAACATTGTAATTCTTTATTGAGAATCTATATCATAAAACAGGTATGACCGTTTCTCGCTGCGAACTTGGCAAAACACAGCACTATTTTCCAAGTTTTCTCTGAGCCACAAAAAGAAGCCTAACGAGGAACGCCACAGCGTTTGGACAGTGTTTCACTTAGACCAATGTGTACCTTTGTTGTGCAAGTGTTATCTTATGGGTAGCAGGCAGCCTAGTAGCCTAGCCTGTCTCACCACCATGTTATCTTGTCATGGGAGTCTTTAATGCTTATGATGAGCACCAGCGACCACCCTAATGGCTGTTACTGGTTAACCTGTGCCCAAATTTTTGCGGCTTATAGTGGCTCAGTACTCTTTGAAAATAGAATTACTTTATTAATGTTTCAAACTCCCAAATCTGGACCTAAAATGTGGTTCACCAAGGGTTACTAGATATCACTCTCAAAACAAACAATCAAGCAAAAATCTAAGAAAGATTCTCCTTAATCAAACAATCAGTTTTTCAAACAAATATGCCGAACAAAACTTAAGAAAACATAAGAAAAAGAATAAGCAAAGGCTCTTTTTCTGAGAGCACTCACCCTGTGGGTGTCAAAGGGAGGTGGAGGGCAAATGCTTGAGTCCAGAAGATAGGACGTCTCTTTTTGCCGGCTTCTGCTCTGCAGTTCAGGTCTCCTTGACATCGACTGGATTCATGGTTTTAGAATCCTTGCAGCAACTAACTCTTGTAGGGTAAAAACACCATAAAGTTTAGTAAAGCAAAAAAGAAAGGTTTTATTTGGCATATATTCAAAAAGGCAAAAATGAATCAGACAAGCATGCTGCCAGAGTCATGTCTTTCTGAGTCTCTGTTACCAGTTCTTAAGGATGCATTTAGTGGGCTGCATTTTGGGATCCCTTGAACTTTCTCCATTCTGTAGATGCACACACTTAAACACTCACACAACCTAACCCAGTGCCCCAGCTTAACAGGTATCTGAGCCCTGTTATGCCCTCAGCGGTCAATTGCTCATGCTTCTTGGGACATTTCTAAGGCGGTACCTAGGAATTACCCTATCACTTACCACATAACCTCAGATTCCTAATACCCTCAATAGTCAATTTCTCTTGCTTCTTGGGACTCCTCTAAGCCCTTATCTATGCACTTACCAAACAACCCAGGTGCATTTCATGTCTCTCACAAAGTCCTCATTTGGGTCCTGGGCGGGTGGCATGGGGGTGAGGAGGGAGTAGGGAATCAGCTTTCAGAGCTGCTCCAAGGTCTCTAGGAGAAAATCTACTGGTGGCGCCAGACATCTGGGCTGTTCTGTTTTCCGATCCACACCAGGAACCAAGCAGATGGCTCCTGGCTGGCTAGCCAGAAATGTTATCCGGTAGAAACCCCAGGTTCTTACTCGGCATGACTTGAATTGGCCAATAAACGAGAAACCAAGGTGGGAGAACAAAAAGACACCTTTATTTCATTGTACAAGGATATGGAGTCAGTCCGTGCTTACTGCTGCCTAGACTGCTTACCAAGGGCAGGCAGGCAGGTTACTTTTAAAGGGATTTACAAGCAGGGAGTTCATACAAGTTACCTCAGCAACATTCTTAATCATACTACACAGGGGCAATGGGGTTTACATATAACCTTCAAACAAAAGCAGGATTCTAATGCAAAGCTGAATAGAAAAGGATGGAATACTCCCAAACTCATTCTATGAAGCCAGCATAACCCTGATACCAAAACCAGGTAAATACACTACAAAAAAAAGAAAATTACAGACCAATATCCCTCATGAACATAGATGCAAAAATCCTCAACAAAATTCTAGCCAACAGAATTCACTAACATATCAAAAAAATAATTCACCATGATCAAGTG
>NW_004444055.1:6330912-6333570 GCF_000243295.1 Trichechus manatus latirostris | reverse complement strand
TGATTTTAGAACCTATTATACTGCCATTGTAGTCAAAAAAGCCTGGTACTGGTACAACAACAGATACATAGACCAATGGAACAGATTTGAGAATTCAGTTGTAAGTTCATCCACCTATGAGCAGCTGATATTTGACAAAGGCTCCAAAGTCCATTAATTGGGGAAAAGACAGTCTCTTTAACAAATGGTGCTGGCATAACTGCATATCCATCTGGAAAAAACTGAAATAACACCATACCTCACAGCATGCCCAAAAACTAACTCAAAATGGATCAAAGACCTACATATAAAATCTAAAATGATAAAGATCATGGAGGAAAAAATAAGAACAATGCTAGGAGCCCTAATACATGGCATAAACAGAATACCAACCATAAGTAACAATGCACAAACCCCAGAAGAGAAACTAGATAACTGGGAGCTCCTAAAAATCAAACACTTACGATCATCAAAAAGACTTCACCAAAAGAGTAAAAAGACAACCTATAGACTGGGAAAAAATTTGTGGTTACAACAAATCTGATCAGTGTTTAATCTCTAAAATCTATAAGATACTGCAAAACCTCTACAACAAAAAGACAAAAAACCCAAATAAAAAATGGGCAAAGGACATGAACAGGCACTTCGCCAAAGAACATAATCAGGCACCTAACAGACACATGAGGAAATGCTCATGATCATTAGTCATTAGAGAAATGCAAATCAAAACTACAATGAGATACCATTTCACTTCAACAAGGCTGGCATTCATCCAAAAAACACAAAATGATAATTGTTGGAGAGGTTGTGGAGAGACTGGAACACTTATACACTGTTGGTGGGAATGTAAAATGGTACAAGCACTTTGGAAATGGATTTGACGTTTCCTGAAAAGCCAGAAATAGAAGTACCATATGATCAAGCAATCCTGCTGCTTGGAATAATATCCTAGAGAAATAAGAGCCATCACACGAATAGATATATGCACACCCATGTTCACTGCAGTACTGTTCATGATAGCAAAAAGATGGAAACAATCTAGGTACCCATCAATGGAAGAATGGATAAACAAATTATGGTATAGTCACACAATGGAATACTACTCAAGGATAAAGAACAACAATGAATCCATGAAACATAACATGGAGGAATCTGGAAGGCATTATGCTGAGTGAATTTAGTCAGTCCTAAAAGGATAAATATTGTATAAGACCACTGTTATAAGAACTCAAGAAAAGGTTTAAACACAGAAGAAAACATTTTTTGATGGTTACGAGGGTGGGGAGGGAGGGAGAGGGGTATTCACTAACTAGATAATAGACAAGAATTATCTTAGGTGAAGGGAAGAACAGCATACACTACAGGGAAATTCAGCACAACTGGACAAAACCAAAGCTAAGAAGTATCCTGAATACAACCAAACACTCCGAGGGACAGAGTAGCAGGGATAGGGGTCTGTGGACCGCAGTTTCAGGGGACATCTAGGTCAAATGGCATAACAAAGTTTATTAAGAAAATGTTCTACATCCCACTTTGGTGAGTGGCATCTGGGGTCTTAAAAGCTAGCAAGTGGCTGTCTAAGATGCATCAATTGGTCCCATCCCACCTGGAGTAAAAGAGAAAGAAGAACACCAAAGACACGAGGAAAGTATTAGCCCAAGAGAAAGGGCCACAAAAACCAGAGACTTCATTAGCCTGAGACCAGAAGAACTAGATGGTGCCCAGCTACCACAATGACTGCCCTGACAGGGAACACAACAAAGAGTCCCTGATGGAGCAGGAGAAAAGTTGGGTGCAGAACTCAAATTCTAGTAAAAAGAGCAGACTTAATGGTTTGATTGAGACTGGAGGGGCCCTGGAACCCATGGCTCCCAGACTCTCTGTTAGCCCAAAGCTAAAATTGTTCCCAAGGCCAACTCTTCAGACAAAGATTAGACTGGAATAAGGGACATAAAATGATACTTGTGAACAGTGTACTTCTTATCTCAAGTAGATACATGAGAGTAAATGGGCAGCTCCTGCCCAGAGGCGAGATGAGAAGGCAGAGAGAGTCAGGAGCTGGTTGAACGGACACAGGAAATCCGGGGTGGAAAGGAGGAGTGTGCTGTCACAGTATAGGGAGAGCAACTAGGGTCACAAAACACTGTTATATAAATTTTTCTGAGGGACTAACTTGAATTGTAAACTTTCCCTTAAAGCACAACAATTAAAAAAAAATAAAAAGGAAAGCTGAGGGTGCTTAGGCCAGGAAAGACAATGACTTTGCAATACAACACTGTAGGTGAGAAAGCTAGGTAAAGGACACAACACTGTGGGGATTCTGTCTCAATATGGTCATGGAATAGCAGCATTAAGATCTCTGGATGGAGAAAAAGGTTTGAACTTTACTGTTAGTCTGAAGGTTGGTGGTCAAATCCACCCAGTGGCACCTCAGAAGAAAGTTTTGGCTGTATAATTTTAAAAAGTGTAATATGATAAAATCCAGTTGCCACTGAGTTGATTCTGACTCTTGGAGACCCCGTGCATGTCAGAGTAGAATTGTGCTCCACAGGGTTTTCCATGGCTGATTTTTCATAAGTAAATTACCAGGCCTTTCTTCCAATGCCTCTGAGTGTACTCAGTCGCCAGTCTTTCCGTTAGCAGCTGACTTCTTTAACTGCCTGCAGCATCCTGGGCTAC
>NW_004444055.1:6321964-6330812 GCF_000243295.1 Trichechus manatus latirostris | reverse complement strand
AAAAAAAAAAAAAATACTCGTTACCATCCAGTGGATTCTAGATAATGTTAAATGATAAAAGCAACTCTGTAGGGAAGCTGGTAAATTGTAGAAAACTGATAGTGGTACAAATGATCTTTGTCTGATAGCAATGTAAATAAGTTTTGTGCTATAGAGATAAAATGAGTTGTGTCTGGTAGAAGAGATTACAACACAAAGGTTAGTTTTATTGCCCTGCAGGGTATTAACCAATTTTTAATGTAATTTAGTATTCTTATTACAGTTTTCTTTCTTTACTCCTACCTGTTGAGTCAATTCTGATTCACAGTGACCCTATAGGACACAGTAGAACTGCCCCATAGGGTTTCCAAGGCTTTAATCTTTATGGAAGCAGACCAGCACATCTTTCTGCTGCAGTGCAGCTGGTAGGTTTAAATTGCTGAACTTTTGGTTAGCAGCCGAGTGCTTAACTACCGTGCCACCAAATCTGTCTCTCCTGTGCCTTTTTGAACTTGTTTTATCATCCTGCTGGTTCTCATTACTGAGTTTAAACAAATCTTTGACATGTGTTTACTTTATTGTACTATGAGAGTCGTGTTTTAAACTTTTTGAAAATTATACATTGACATATAGAATGTAGTTTATATACTTCTGATTTGTTATACATCTTTAATGAATAAAAAAAACCTAAACAAAAAACTGTTGCTATTGTTAGGCACCCTTGAGTCAGTTCTGACTCATAGCGATCCTACGTACAATAGAACGAAACACTGTCCAGTCCTGTGCCATCCTCACAATCGTTGATAGGTTTTAAATCATCGTTGCAGCCACTGTGTCAATCCATCTTGTTGAGGGTCTTCCTCTTTTTCGCTGACCCTCTATTTTACCAAGCATGATATCCTTCTCCAGGAACTGGTCCCTCCTGATAAAACGTCCAAAGTAAATAAGACAAAGTCTCACCATCCTCCCTTCTAAGAAGCATTTTGGCTGTACTTCTTCCAAGTCAAAAAATTAAAATGAAACAAATACATACATACATATATATAGATAGATAGATAGATCATTCAAAAAGAGAAAAAAACCTTTGTGGGTTGATTTTGAATATTCTAACACTGATGGAATATTATGAGGCATTAGAAATGGAAATTATAAAGGCTATATAATCATATGGGGTAAAAGAATATGACAGTGTATTAACAAAAATTCCAAACAGACAGATAAATAAAGCACTTAAACTCCTAGAATAACATTGCTTTCTTTACTGTTGCTTTACACTAGTACACTAAGTATACAAGTGTTTGAAATTATTAAAGATGTGGGCTCTGGAGTCAGACTGTCTGGCTTCAAAACTTGGCTCAATCACTTCTTGGTTTGGGCAAGTTATTTAATCTAAGGATTAGTGGAAGAAAAATCTGGTGATCTGCTTCCATAAAGATTACAGGCAAGAAATCCTATGGAGCAATTCTACTCTGTATCACATGGGGTCACCATGAGTTGGAATCTACGCGATGGCAATGTTTTGTTTTTATGTTTTTTAAAGCCTCAGTACCTCCTATCTCAGAGGATTGTGGGGAGGAATAAGTAAAACAATATAACAAAGAAGCTCAGAATAATGCTTGTATGTACTTGATTGACATTAGCTACAACCTTTCTGTTTAGTTTTTTTTTGTCTTTCAATAAAAAGTTACAATATACAAATTAATGTACAGCAAGAAAGTAACCATTGCAACTTTATGTCATTGTGTAAATTACTTTCAAAATTACACACAGAATATTACTAACACTTTGCCAAATATAATACAGTAACATTTCTCAGTATTGAAAATTTCTAGGTACAAAGTTTTAATCAAATCAAAATGAATAAATTCTTATCCATCAGTATTTTACCTTTAGAACATTTTACAACTACAGGTAAATTTTGTTTTCCTGTCAAATCTCTCAACAAATAGGACTTCTTTTCCATGAAAAAAGAAGCTTTCTAAATTAACTGTTGCTTGAGTAAGCAATTTACTACACAAAGGAAAGATCTGGCAAACATCTCATTTCTTTATAGAATTTACAAGTAAATCTGTTTCTCCCAAACTTTAGTGGTTGAAAAAATCTCCAACGGTAGAAACAAGTAGACAAAAAAATACAATAAAGTAAAACAAAATGAAACAAAAAATAACACAGTTATTGGCACAGTTACTCAAGTCAACTTTCCAGTCAGGGTCAGGAATTACTCTGAAGGCTTGAAAAACGACTGTCTTTCCAAGTGTCTTCAACTTTCCAAGCAAAAGCAAAAGGTACAGTGGATTCCTTTATTCTACTCTGCCTCACAGTATTTTAAATTCAGCAAGATTGTAAAAAGTGAGGGAAAAAAAGATTAATTTACTTAACAATACCTCTAACTTTTCAACTTAAAATTACTCCTGATTTTCTACTAATTTGGTTTGCGCAATTTTGGAATTTTTCTGTAGTATGTAAAAAAGATTAAAAGATGATTTTTGTCACTTATTTCTTCACATAAAACTAAATTATTTATTATAATTTAATTTATAACAAATTATATTATTATAATTTAACTATAGGTTTATATCTCATATGCCATTTTATAATTAAATAACAACAATATCTACTGTAATCTATTGAATAATCTAACTTGCCAATCTGGATTTCAAATGAATTGAGCAAGCTTGAAGACTACACCATGGCCCACAACCTGGGGAGGTGGGACTGGGGAAAAGGATGAAGAGGGGAACTGCATATTCCAAAAGTAGCTCTTTAATTTTTATCCCAGATTAACTTGTTTGTTTATTTTTAAGCCGTCTAAAGGTCCATTTTATATATTAGCCAAAATCAAATAAAATATATTTCTGGATTCCATTTTTAGCCAAATAACCTATAACAAGTATTCACCTAATAAAATAAACATCATGTTTTTTAAAAGTGTACCAAGGGTTATTTTTTTATCTAATCCTCAAAATATTCATTTTTTTAAAGGAGTTAGATTTCTTTCAATATCTCTAAAAGTTACGACATAAGTAAGGGATGATTGCTGTGCTTTATCGTGTAGGTTTTTTTCTCCTTAACAAAGAAAACACTTTTCTTAGTACAGATAAAGCTAGAACTAAAGCTAGAGACAGAGATACAAAGAGAGAGATAGAGACCACCCCAGAATATATTTTTATAAAATTATAATTTAACTATTGTTAAAAATAATCAAAACTCAAAGAAATTGAAGCGTAAGATGTATTCTGAGCAGTTATTCTATATGCATATAGGGAGACCATTCTGATTCAAAAAAAAAAAGCAAATGGCTTTAAGTAGGCTGGTTACAATGAGGTTTCAACGAGGAGAGACAAGAATAGAAGATCAACCATTGACTAATCTTAATGTGATTGATTCCCTACCTTCCCCCTTTACTGAGATCAGCTGATATCATGTTACTTCTGGCCTGGCTGCTAATAATTTGGCCCTCCACTGACCTGCAGCCATGAGACTTCTTGAGATTTAAATTAGGAGACCCTAGAGTCTTTTTCATTGTGCCCTTGTGGCACAATGGTTCAAGCGCTCGGCTGCCAACCAAAAGATCTGCAGTTCAAACCCACCAGCAGCCGCTCCATGGGAGAAAGATGTGGCAGTCAGCTTCCGTAAACATCACAGCCTTGGAAACCCATGACCTATGCGGCAGTTCTACTCTGTCCTATAGCATCACTATGGGCCAGAACTGACTGGACAGCAACAGGTTAGAGTCTTTTTCATTAAATCAGGAGGTAATGGTTTGTTGACTATCCTTTTCTAACATGATAAGACAAATTTATACTGCTGTAGAGCAGTTTCTGGCAGGCTTTTATAGTTTGGGTCAGGATTTTCATGGTCAATATTTGGTTTCATGGCTAAGAAAAACCTTAAAATCAAAGTAAGACGTCTGTTATTAATTATCCTCTTCAACACAATTAATACCACTTACATTAACTGAAGTACTTCAGGGTCTATTATTCTTCCCTCATGCTACCTTCTCCATGCTGACAAGACATTTTCAGATTTAAAATTTCCACAAAGGACCATTTATTTGAGCCCTGGCTGCCATTCAGTACTTTAAAATTTCAGACTATTCTAAGCAACTCATTGGTTTAAGCAATATACTGTTTGAATGAGATGGTCTCTGGAATCTCTTCCCCTCTGAGTTTCTATCAAATCATAAGAGGAGACAGAAGTGGCATAGGTCTAAATTCTATACAACTCATCATGCTAACTATGCCATCTAGGGAGGACAGCTGGCTAATTGTCAAGAGACTTCAGAAACATCATTTACTTCGGTAAATTCACTCTAGTACAGGCTCTGAATCTTCACTTTGCAGGCTCAAAAACTTGAATTTTTTATCAGCACATTGAAAGTAAATTCTTCTCTTGGCAGACTTCTATCATCCAAGCTTACAGAGACTGAAATACCATTTTATTAATTACAATGGGCAATAAAACTTCATGTGGTTTGTTATGTTTGCATCAACAGGACTAGTGCATGGCCTCTTGAAAGGCGAAACTATATGGGAAGCCAGTTATAATTGAAAACATTTGGGGGTATTATTCAGAAAAATAGCAGGTAGTTGAATAACGTGTATTAGGGACAAGCTTGTCATGTGGCCTGGAGTGTTTTGAGTCTGTGAGTCAAGATATCTTCTTGATGAAAACTGTCGACTTCTGGCTTTGGGGACTTCATTTCCTATTCTTTGGGATAACCATTCCTCTTCTGATAACACAATGGTGAGTAGGACCCTGTCAGAGGTATGGCAGTCTAATAGAGGAGGCAGTCAAGTCAACAGTCCATCATAGGGTTGAATACAAAATGTAGGTACACACAGGCTGTGTAACTTAGTTTTATGGGCTAGTGAGACTTGGGGATGAGTAGGAATCAGACAGGCAATGGGAGGTTGGGTGTGAGGAACATTCTAGGTATACAGAATAGCATATGTAACCGGAGAGACTGTGATAAGGCCAGAAAACTGCAATAGTTCAGTATGCCTCAAGTATATAGTGCAAAGAAAATAATGCCAACAATGAGGATAGAGGGATAGCTGGGGCAAGATAACATGAAGGGCTCACAAACCACAGTAAGGAGTTTGTGTTTTTTTCCTCAAAACTATGGGGAGCTGGTGAGGAATTTTAAGCAGGGGAGTAATGATCAGATTGTGCTTTAAAAAAGAATCACTATGGCTACAGTGCGGAGAATGAATTGGAGGGATGCAAAACCATAAATAGATAGTTGGCAACGCAGGTTAGAGTGGAGTGGCTCAAAAAATGGGGCAAAGTGAGGTAGAATTTACAGGACTGAGTGATTAATTAGATGTGGGAAGTAATAAAAAGGAAGTGGTCAAGGATGACATTCAGATTTCCAACTTGGGCATGGTAGTGCCAATCACTGATACAGGAATCCAGGAGCTCATGGAGAAGGAGTGGAGGGTGGGCAGGAGAGGGAAATGGTGAGTTCAGTTTAGAGTATAGGCATTTCAAATTGAGCTTGAGGATTCTGTAGGATATCCAACTGGAGTTGTTCAATAGGCAGTTGGATATATGAGTTTCATATTCAGAAGAGAGATCTGGGCTAGAGATTTGGGAATCACCAGCAAGTATATTATGTGGAATGGAAACTACAGAAGTGACTGGTAACCCATTAAGAATGTATAGGGGCAGATAATAATAGTCCTGTAGCCATAAGCCTGGATACAGTCCACCTTGCTTAGCCTAAATTATTAAAATCAAGAAACAGTAATTCCACTCACTCTTCCGTGTGCATTCTGGCAAAGTTCTCCCAAAGCTGAGTAGTTCTAGTACATAATTGGAATCTCCATGAAGATGGCAGTATGTGTTGTATACCCTACTTAATTATTTAAAACAAACAAACAAAACAGTTGCCATTGAGTTGTTTCAAACTCATGGCAACCTCAGGTGTTTCAGAATAGAACTGTGCTCCTCTATAGGAGCAGTGATCTTTCTGAAGCAGATTCCCAGGCTCTTCTTCCAAGGTGTCTCTGGGTGGATTCAAACTGCCAAGCTCTCGATTAGTAGTCAAGCACTTAACCATTTGCACCACCCAGGGACTCCTGTATTTTATTATTGTTGTTGTTAGGTGTCCTCGAGTTGGTTATTATAACACTGTAAATGTTGTTGCCTGCCTTATGCCAGCCAGCACTCCTGCTGCTGCCCCTAAATGGGAATTATAGGGTCTTGTCATGGATAGAAACTGCTGCCTTGAATTTGACATTGGAAACTTTGCCCACACAACATATCATATAATGTGGGGTGAAGAAGTGGAAGAAAGAGATCCGGAACTCTTTATTCAACTAGCCACCACGACATTGGACATCTATGGATATTTTATATGCTAAGAGCAAGATGGACTAAAATATGTGGGTGTTAGGGCAGAGTAATAGTATTTATATTTTTAAAAAATTATTTAGGAAGGGAAGGGAGAAATAGATTTTATATTCTTAAAAATTCTGTATCTCTTTATGTTCACAACGAGGAACTGATTAAATTTTTAATTGTGTGTGATTTTTCTAACAAGACAATTTTTTGGAAGGCATATTAACGCTAAAATTCACATAATAAAATATTTTACTTGTTTTTGTTAAACAGCTGTATGCTAGCTTCAAAAGTCACACCGCATCACTTCTACCACATTCTATTAATTAGACATGAGTCATTAAGCCCAGCCCGCATTCTAGGGTAGGAGAATTTGATTCTACCTTTTAATGGGAGCATAAAAGAATTTGAAGATATAGCTTAAAACCACTGTAGCTAGAGAAAAAGAAGGCTGCGTGTGTTGGAGTGGAGGGATATCATTGCTGATGTCAAATGGATCTTGGCTGAAGGCAGAGAATACCATAACATGTTTACCTGTGTTTTATTGACTCTGCAGAGGCATTCACCTGTGTGGATCATAACAAATTATGGACAACATTGTGAAGAATGGGAATTCCAGAACATTTCACTGTACTCATGAGGAACCTGTACATAGACTAAGAGGCAGTCATTCAAACAGAACAAGAGGATACTGAGTAGTTTAAAATCAGGAAAGGTGTGTGTCAGGATTGCATCCTTTCACCATACTTATTCAATCTGTATGCTGAGCAAATAATCTGAGAAACTGGACTATATGAAGAAGAACAGGGCATCAGGATTGGAGGAAGACTCATTAACAACCTGTGATATGCAGATGATACAACCTTGCCTGCTGAAAGTGAAGAGGACTTGAAGCACTTACTGATGAAGATCAAACACCACAGCCTTCAGTATGGATTACACCTCAACATAAAGAAAACAAAAATCCTCACAACTGGACCCAGAGGCAACATCATGATAAATGGAGAAAATATTGATGGTATCAAGGATTACATTTCACTTAGATCTACAATCAATGCCCGTGGAAGCAGTAGTAAAGAAATCAAATGATGTAATGCATTGGGAAAATCTGCTGCAGAAGACCTCTTTAAAGTATTGTAAAGTAAAGATGTCACTTTGAGGACTAAGGTGCACCTGACCCGAGCCATGGTATTTTCATTGCCTCATATACATGTGAAAACTGAACAACAGATAAGGAGGACTGAAGAAGAGTTGATGACTTTGAATTATTCTGTTGGCGAAGAATATTGAATATACCATAGACTGCCAGAAAAATGAACAAATCTGTCTTGGTAGAAGTACAGCCAGAATGCTCCTTAGAAGCGAGGACTGAGAGACTTTGTCTCATGTACTTTGGACATATTATGAGGAGGGACCAGCCCCTGGGGAAGTATATCATGCTTGGTAAAGCAGAGGGTGAACAAAAAAGAGGAAGACTCTCAGTGAGATCGATTGACACAGTGGCTGGAACAATGGGCTCAAGCATAGCAATGATTGTGAGGATGGCACAGGACCAAGCGGTGTTTTGTTCTGCTGTACATAGGGTCACTGTGAGTTGGAACTAACTGGATGCCACCTAACAACAATGACACTCCAATGTACTTACTACTAACAACTGGCCTGAAATTTCTTCCTCCTTCCTTTTCTCCCTACCACTTCCTTCCTTCTCTTTTTTCTTTCTTTCTTACAAAACTCATTTATAGATATACAGTCTGTCACAACTGATAGTTATGCTCCAAATACAATGCATATATTGCTAATTGAAAATTGTTTTGAAATATTGACCATTTGTCTTCTACTTCCCTTCAGTGTAGAATATGAAGAGAATCACAGCTTTGTAGCCATGGGTAAGTTTCAAATTTCTCTGGTCTATTTACCTAACTCATCTATGATATTGACCATAGAGTTGTATAGGCATAAATAAATTGTTTGGCAATGGGTCAGGTTCTTTGTTGAAATCCACCTAGAGACATCTCAGTAGAAAGGCCTGGCAATATTCCAAAAGATCACAGATATTGATAACTCTCTGGAGCGCAGTTCTACTCAGGACCCATAGGGTTGCCATTGAGTTGGAATCAACTCAACGGCAATTTTTTTTGTTTTTTCAGTATTCATTAACATGTAGAATCTTGTCTATTTTACAGTGTTTCTCAGGAGGAAAGATAACTTCTATTTAACAGGAGATCTTAAAGTCCTGAGAGATTCAGAGGACTTGCTTAAGGTTGCAGTGGTATCAGGTCTGGAATCCAATTGTCCATATTCCTAAATTCAGTATTTGTCCTAAGCCATATTTTATTGTATTCACTTTAAGAAGTGTCAGGGAGTTCCGGCAAAATGGAGCTCTAGGCAGAAGCACCACACCGTCCCTCCACAGCAAAGATCCGAAAAACTAAGCCAAACAGAGAATACAACAATCCTGAAACCCTAAAACATCAAATGAAGAGATAAAGAACTCAGCCAAGCACCAAATGGAGTGAGAAAACTG
>NW_004444055.1:6305322-6312348 GCF_000243295.1 Trichechus manatus latirostris | reverse complement strand
AAAAAAAAAAAATAAAAAAAAAAAAGAAGTGTCAGGACCGAACCCTGCTGAGTATTTTATTTTAGAACATCAAATAACTCTTTACAGAACAATTTTATTTAAATCAGTTTGATGCTAAAGAATCTACATTAGTTACTAGTTGATTTAAATAGGAAAACAGTAGAAATTACTATAGATTTGTGTATGACTTACCTTACAAATCATGATTCCTTTTATAGTAACTGGTCATCTACTAGTGAAAATATTAATAGATCCACTATTCACCCAGTTTCACCCTGCTCTGTACTTCTGGAAGCTGAACTTGATCCACTCACTGTATCCACAGGGTCCCTTGCCCTTAGGTTTCTCATTAGGTTTGGCCAATAGGAAATACCAGCAGGAAATCCAGAAAGTTGGAAGGGATAAGGCCAGGGCATATATTCCCTTGGTACCCTTCCATTTCTAAGTGATTTCTAAATGTTTTTCTACTGTAGGTCACACTCCTGTCCTGCAGCCCTCACCTACAACTGTGTTTGGATTCTGGTAACTGCTCTCTCTTCTTGACCCTTCAGGCACTAGCCCAACTAGATATATGGCAACTCCTGCTGTTACTAAACTAGGGTGCTTTACCGTTTCTTTTTAACTTCCCTAAACCCTGATTACATCTATTTAAATAGCCCTCTCCTTTAAAAAATCTCTTTAATTACATTGTCTTTACCCTGATAGATCCCTGACTAGCCACCCCCTCCTTTTTTAGAAAAAAACCTTGCTCAGAAAACCCTTATGTTAAACAGATAAAAGTTCAGCTACTTTAGCTGATGCGAGGGGGAATAATGTAAGGTCTCAAGTGCTTGGTTTTCCCCCTTCACTGAGGTGGCTTAGTTGATACACTTTGTCAATCACTGGACTAAGCAAATCCAAGGAAATGCTGTCCCTGCCCAATGCTGGGATGATATCTCTACATGAAACTCTTTAAATAACAACACCCGCTCACATAAAAGTATTTCAGAAGCCTGTGAGAACATAGATTCAGATATTAGCCCCTTTTCTAGAACTTACCCACACTATCTTTTGTAGTACTCCATGTGCTGTATTATATTTGGTGACTGTTCAGCTAGGGAGTCCACTGGCTGGTCTGGGTTAGAGGACTGACAAGAATGATGTCTTGGATTTGGTTTAAGATCGATTTCACTTTGGTTTACTGCTGAACCAGCAAACAGGCCAGGTAAAGGATAGTTACAAAATCAAAGACACAGGTGAGTTAGTTTCCCTAGCTTCCATTTCTTTTCCTGAAATTTGTGGTCTTAGAAAGTCCATGCAAAATGAGAAATCTACTAGGTCAGGAAATACCAAACCATGAACTTCCTGCCTATTATTGGAGGAACCATATCAGTACTTAAAGTTCACCCCGTTATCAGAGATGAGAATTTTTGTTGTGCCAACTCTACTTTATTCAATGGTGTATTTTGTAGTCCATCGACTTGAGGTTTAAATGCAATTGGCTAGTCCATGGCTTATTACTTTTATATTAAGGGCATTGTTTTTTAGTATCTGTTAAAATGTAACTATTATTTTGGATCTTTCCTAACCCACGACTCCAAAGAAATTCAATGAGACCTGATGCTTTTCTTGAGGTTGCTCAAGTCAACTAGTTGTTGTTGTTAGTTGCCATTGCAGTGATCCTGACTCATGGCGACCGCATGTGTACAGAGTCTGGAGGAAATCAGTGGGGCTACTGGAGAATTCATGTATGTCCCCGCTCCCTTAAAGGCCTCGCCTTTGCTTCCCTCCCTACTCTGTCCTTAAAGGCTGACAGAAGCATAGATTGATACTAGGCTTCAATTAGTTGGTTTAATGATGCTACTACTAAAAGTGAACAATTCAGTTAAGTTAAAAAACAAAAAAAGCTGCTTGATGCCAAATAGCTGGTTAGTGGTCCTGTGTATATTCCTTAGAATCCATAAACTGTTTTGGTCTTATTTATACTGAGACATCATCTGGCATTTGGCTTGTTATGTTCTTGCATCTAATGACAAATGAATTATTGGTTGTTAAACATGAAATTAATAAGGAAGAAAATGCCTTAACATTGTTCTAATTACAGAAAGTAGGGAAGGAAGTTGTTTTCCATAATATTGGGAAATTTTGTAGAGTCAAGAAATGTACATACGTTTTATATCAAAAGAAAAAAGATGATTACCGGATAGGATCAAAAGATTGTTGGATTGCTTTCATGATTGTTAGATTTGGACCATATTTTCTCAAAAGGAAGATATTAAACTGAGGAACCCTGATAGGCAATTGTTATAGGAATAATTATATACCTTTTTCATTCATTCATTTAACAAATATTTAGTTAGTGCTTATGATGGACAGAGCAGAGTTTTAATTGTTGGGAATACAGCAATGAATAAGAGATACAATCCTTGTTCTTAGGGAGCTTACATTCTTGTTGGAGAGACATAAATAAACAAACAAGAAAAATCTAAAAAGGTAGCTTTTTTTCTGCTATGCAGAGATTTAAAATAAGTGATGTGATAGAGGCTGGAGATTTTTTTAGATGATGTGGTCCTGGAAAAATCTCTCTGAGGAGGAGGTCTTTAAGGTACAATCTGAATGTCAGGAAGTGAGCCACATGATCTCAGGGAAAAGCACTTCCTAACTGGGAACTGGTTAGTACAAAGACAGGGATAAGTATTGTGCAGCTGAAGAATTAAAGTCCAGGGTGACTAGGGTATAGTAAGCCAAAGGGAGAGTATTATAAGAGGAAGGCAGGGAAGCAGGCAGGACCAGATTGGGCGAAGTATATATTATTTAGGTTAAGATATTTGGATTTTTTGTAACTGTGATGGAAAGCGTGATGCTTAATTTTATACATCAAGTTGGGTAGGCCATGGTACCTAGTTGTTTGGTCGAGTTGCTGTCATGAAGTAGTTACATGTTATTAAATCAATTGGCCTTAAATAAAGCAGATTACTTTTCATAATGTGAGCGGGTTTCAACCAATTAGTTGAAGACCTTAGAAGCAAAAAGGGAGTTTCCTCAGTGTGTGTTCTGCCTCCAGACTGTATATAAACAATTTTGCTAGATCTCTCTCTTTACTCCTCCCATTGCCTGACCTGTGGATTTTGGGACACAAGCCTGACAGAGTCTCCATCCTGTCGCCTGACTTACAGATTTTGGATTTGCCAGTCTCTCTCTTTCTATATATAGTTATATATACATAGATAGATATACTAATTAATATATATCAATCTCTCGCTCTCTCTCTCTATATGTATATATATCTCACTGATTCTGTTTCTCTAGAGAACCCTAAAATAGGAAGCTATGACCAAGGAGAACAGTGACATTATCGGATTTGCATTTTAAAAATGTATTCCTAGCTGCTGTATAATGAATGGATCGTAGGGCAGTCAAAGTAAAATAGAAACCAGTTAGGAGACTATTATAGTAATCTACACAGGAGTTAAAGGAGGTGAAGGTGCCTTGGACTAGAGTGATAATGGAGAGAAGTGGAAGATCTGGGATATGTTTTTGAGTCAGACCTGTCAAGGCTTCCTGATGGCTTGGCTAGATGGAGGGGAAGTGGTAAGGTAAAGAGAGAAGTCAAAGATAATGCCAAGATTTTTGGTTTGAGCCAACTAAGCATCTGGTAGTTATACATATTGAGACAAGAAAACTGGTGAAGAAGCAGTTTTGAAGACAGTAAATAAATTTTTTTTTTCGTTAAGTTTGAGATGTTCATTAGACATCCAAGCGGAAACGTGAAGTAGATGATTTGATATACAAGTCTAGAAATCTGAGGAAAGGTTAGGGCTGAAGATAAAGATTTGGGAGTCTTGGGCAAAGACATGTCTTGTAGGCTGCGTGTGATACATAAAAGAAGGGACCTTGGGATAGAATGTGGGTATACTCTAACATGAGATATACAGCAGAGGAAAGCCGTCAGATTCTGAGGAGTAATCATTGAAAATAAAAACCAGAAAATGCAGTGTCAAGAGAAGAAAATAACCCAAGGAGAGAGTGATCAACTATTTTGAATGTAGTTGAGAGTCAAAATCAAACAATGTCATCACTGAATTTGGCATCATGCAGCCATTGGTGATCTTAATAAGAGCAGCTTCACTGGAATGGTTGCGAAGAAGGCTTCTTTGGAGTGGGTTGAGAAAATTCGAGGTAAGAAAATGAAACAACTAGAGGCATGCACTTTTTTTTTTTTTTAAGGAGTGAGAAAAGGAGGAAAGTGTAACAGGACTTCTGGACAGTGTTGACTGCCTGAGATCTCTGGCTATTAATGTAAAATGAACCCCAAAATCCCAGGTATATACACGTATCTGTATGCTCCTGTGTAGTATAGAGTAGGTAGGTAGTTGGGTTTAAGCAGGATTCTGGCTCTGCTAGATAAATACCATGGAGAGGTGAAGAAGTTATTTGCAAGAGTATGTGGTGGGGGCTGTAATGTTTGAACATACACATTGAGCTGGGTTTTGATGGAAATTAGGACACTAGGAAAATCACTGGTAGTAAGAAAATGAGAGGTGTTAATGGATTGGAAGTCTTGATGGGGTCAAAGGATTGCTGGTGTGGGAATATTAAGGTAAGTGAGCTGAGTGGATAAGAATTAGCGGTCAGATAGGGTAAGTGGAACTGCTACGTGCAGGAACTGCATGATTAGTGAAGGGTATTCTTACATGATTATGTTTCACCCAGTGTTTATTTTCTTTCAGAGTAATTAAGTTCTGTAGTGTATTATTCCAGTGATAGTGTTACCATAAAATGCAGGTGAGTACACAGTTTTTTTAATAATTCATCTAGCTAAACAGTGGATGCGAGCCTACTATATTAGTTAAAAGATTCCACAGGAGAATTCCAGTAAAGAGAAAGCCTTGGCATACAATGCTAATAAGCAATTTTAAACCAATTTTTTGAAAAATAATAAAAGTGAAACAAATGTCCATTTTTCACCTATGTTGCTGTCACATAGTAGAATGTTTCCCGTATTGTCTGAAAATAAAGCATCTTTGTTTGGAAAGATGGAAAAGTGTGTGCTTTACTTTGGTTGCCTGGACATATTTAAGTGCATTATTATCAATAGTGATTAATAATTAGTTGTAGGGATGGCTATTCCGATGCACCCCCCCCCCAGAGTCAAAAGCAGAATATATTTCGGGTAGACATATTATATTATATAGTGCTTTACACTTTACAAAACATTTTCACATTCATTAACACATTTGAAAGTAATAATTTGTTCCATCTTCTCAAAAAATCTGAAAGTACTTTCCAATGAGCACTCCATTCATTGCTAAATTGAATTCAAGGGTGTTTTGTTTTTTTCTAACAAGGCTAGTACTTGCAGTCTTTCCTCTCCTCTCCTTTTTAAGCAATATTAAAGACTTCTCTCTTCCTTCCAGACTAAAGGCCAACCTCTTGCCTTGTGAACATTAGCAGAATAGTAAGGCTCAGGAGCTGTGATTTTCGAGTTTAAATAATGACATCTTGCCTGGAAGCCAGTTCCAAGTCCACATCCTTACTTTGGCACGCTACTTATGTCTGACCTCATTGTTTTTCCTAATCTGTAAAACAGAAGGGATTAAAAATGATTTACTTCAATATGTCTATTATCAGAATAGGTTTTTAAAATCCTTATGCGAATAGGCCGAGCATGGGCTTTATTAAGAGAAAGCGCATTAATATCAGCTCATTAAATATTGTTGCTGTGATCCAAAGGGCTCAAACATAGCAATATTGTGAGGATGGCACAGGACCTGGCAGTGTTGCGTTCTGTTGTACCTGTGAGTCGGAGCCGACTTGACAGCACCTAACAATGATCCAATAAGAACTCCAAACTTCTCTTGCCTGCTTCCAGCTTCTTACTACCACATCCTCTTTTGTTTTTTTCTGATTTTCTTTACTTTCTTACTGGTTGAAATCAGAAGCAGGAAGAGAGTAGTGAAGGGAAGCTAGGGATTAGAAAAGGCCAGGGAAGTCCAACAGACCGGTTAAGGAGGTCTGCGACCCTCCTGCTTCCACGCAAGGGCTCAGACGTCGAGTCAGCATTTCCAGCAAAAATGACGCTCCAGCTGAGGCTCGGAGGCCGTGTCCAGAGCCAAGGCGGTCAAGAAAAGAGTCACGCTGACAAATTTTATATAGTAACTCGAGACGGAGCAGCAGGTATCAGCCCAGGAGCCCCCTCCTCCCGTTCTGGTCAGTAACACCCCTAGGGCAGGCCTACGGGTCCCCACCCACTTCTCAGCGGTCACGCGGCCGGCGCGGGGGCGCGGCCTCCGACAGAGCGCGGGCGTGCGCCTGGCAGCCCCGTCGTCCGCTCGGCCCGCCGGAAGGAGCGGAGGCGTTAACGTCCTGCCACCTGTCCGTCACGCGGCCGCCCAAGCTGCCGCCGCTTCCAATTGGTCGCAGGCTTAGGCCAGCCCTCTTCCAGCACCGCCCCCCGCGGATTGCCAGGCCTTGAGGGCGGGTTGGCGTCAGCCCCGCCCTCCAGCGGCCGCGGGCGGCCCGCCCAGCTGTCAGTTACGGGAGCGGCCCGGCGGGCGGGCGTTCGCTGCCTCCCTCCCCTCTTGCTCGCTCACTTGCGCGCTCTCCCTCTCGCCGCCTGTGGGGAAGTCGGGACCGCCACCGAGGCAATCGCCACCTTCTCGCCCCAACCTCTTTCCCCAGTCCCCTATCGGCACAGTCCTTCTCGCCCGCACACCCCCGAGTAGTGAGTGACCCCGCGTGGGGGCCGCTGGGTCCGGAGAGTCACCGCGGCGGTGCCGGGTGGTGTTTAAACCATGTTAAGGAGGATTTTGCAGAGGGTAAGAGTGAAACTGTCTTTCCGGCAGGCAGCACGTGAACCAGGAGAGCCTGAGCCTGTGGTCGCGGGCCGTCAGTGTATTGGCCTGAGGGCGCCGCCGCCGTGCGGAGGAGCATAGTCGGCACTGGGGGCACCCTCCTCGGCTTGGGCTCTTTCCTTCTCTAGGCCCCGCAGCCCTGGAGGCGATTAGGCCTCGGTCGTCCGCCTCGGGGCGGGCAGTGGGAGCGGGG
>NW_004444055.1:6281467-6305222 GCF_000243295.1 Trichechus manatus latirostris | reverse complement strand
CGAGCCGCCGCACCCCGCGCGTCCAGGCCCGGCGCCGGGCTCCTGCGCGGGGCTGTCACCTCCAGCTGGCAAGCTGGAGGGTGTGGTGCAAGCGCGTTCCTCCCCTGATACTAGAATGGGAATAAAAATGCAGAGTTAGTGCTTGTGGGACTGGCTGGCCAGCCGCCTGCGGGGCAGGAGAACGCCAGTGGGAGATTGTGGGAAGCTTAGCTGTGGCCCGCAACTTTACGCTACACACACCTGCGATACACGGCTTAGGTTTCTTATCTGGAAAAAGTATGAGAGTAATGTGGTGAAGCCTGCCCTAGCGTGGGCCCGATAGCGTTACTGACCCTGGCAAATTCAGCTGAGAAGGAGGATACTACTCACTGTTGGAAACTTTTTTTTTTTTCCAATTAAAAATGTCTTTCCCCCTCCAAGCCCAGTACCTAATTTTAGCGATCCTAGAATAAATCCATTGTAAATTTCGTCAGCTGCTGTACACTTAGTCCTTCAGTTTCTGCTGTACACTTACTCCTTCAGTTTCTGCCAGTGCTCTCCATTTGAAATCTGGAAAAGCTTATGATGTAAAGATTAGAGCATTGGAAAGCTGTAGGTGTATTGTTTGGTAATCATTTCCTAGAATGACAAAATCTCTGTTCCTCTGTACTCAAGTTTTTGTTTTGGATAGCTTTTGTTTTTTGATATGGTGGAAGGTTGTAAAAACATGTAAATGATTGAAAAGTACCTACCAAATCTACTTTAGGTACCAAACCTCAGTAACCTATTTGGTTACTGAGGCAATAGGATAACTAGTTAAAGGACAAAAGAAATTAGTGAATTAGTATTCAGCCAAGGAATATATCAAAGAGAGTTGAGACATCCAATATATAAAATGGGAGTGTTCTTGCTTCTGCATATATTTCCTGCGGTATTGGAGTCATGTGAAAATTGGTCATATATCAGGGGGAGAAATGGTTAACTTCTGTATCTGACACCCAATATTGACATTGGATTACTTTTTGCAGTGGTTTTGTCAGAGTTCTTGAAATCTTGATAAACAGTGATTTTGGCAGTAGCTAGGACATGCCCTTTACTCTCGCCATCAGTTCCTGTGTTAAACAGTAAGAACATCTGTGCATGATTTACTTGCAGAACGTAGAGATTTTTCTTTTATCGGGTGTGGAGGAACTGATTACGTCATTCTCAGATTGTGTTTCTGTCATAGTTCCACAAGTGAAAATTAATTTATTTGTGGTTTGCTTTAAAGTTTATAAATAAAACAAAGTGTTGACTGACTTAAGATTAGCTTCTAGTAGTTATAGACTACTTTTCAGATATATGGGATGCTTTCCAGAATACTTGGTTTAATGTTGTTAAGCATTAAGATTATATACAGATCATTTTCAGTGTCGGTGTACACGTATAAACTATTACGGAAGTTCAGTTGAAACTGCAAAATTGGAATTTATTGTTATTGCTGAGATGTGATATGGAATCATCATATCTGAATAAGCCAGTTGATGACTGAGTTTCTCAGCCTTAGCACTATTGACATTTGGGACCAGATAATTCTTTGTTGTGGGGGCTGTTCAATGCATGGTAGGATGTTTAGAGGCATCCCTGGCCACTATACAGAGATGCCAGTAGCACCCCCCTTCCCATGTTGTGACAACCAAACTTTGCCAAATATACCCCTGGTTGAGAACCACTGTGTTAAACGTATGTACTCTTGTAGGACGCTTGAAATGTTTCTCACAGATAACTACTTAATTTTCTTTTATTCGGTGTACTTATATCGAGTATCTTATATATGCCGGGCATTATGCTTAGAGGCTGGGAAACAAAGGTAAGATATGGGTCCTCCCTCTAGTACTCATAGCCTTGTGGGAGAGGCAGACAATCAAAAGTCATTACAGTGCTATGTGATAGAAGAATGAAGGGAGCCACTTTGGTGGGGGTGGTGTTGGGGCAAACAAGAAAAACTTCAGAGAGGAGGGCATATTTCCAGCTCTGAACAGGGAAGGGCGAATGCAAAGAAAGGCATGGAGTCGTAACAGGGGCAGGTCATATTGGGGGGAGATGAAAAATGAAGTATGATTTTGGTTTACGAAATGAGATAAAAACTGAAAACCAACCCTTTTGCCATTGAGTCAATTCTGACTCATGGTGACATCCATTTGTTACAGAGTATAACTGCTTTATAAGTTTTTTTTGTCTTTCCATGGCTCTGCTGGGTGGGTTCGAACTGACAACCTTGAGGATAGTAGCCGAGCGCAAGCCTTTTGCATCATCCAGGGTCCTGCAGGAAGTGGGATAATGTTGAGGAATTGGTGAGAAATGAGACTGTAGAGATAGCAAGGCACCAGATGATAGACTGTAGAGTCCTTACTGGGGAGTTCAGCTTTTACCTTGTAGATGGGTCACTGTTAATGCTCAACATTTAATAGGAGCATTTGATAACAGCCTTAAAGAAATCTGGTGATTAGTATTACTAGTTTAGAACTAGAATATATATTTTATTAACTCTACAGGTGGTGTTTACCAACAAGTATAACTTGAATCTTTAAATTATGTAACATTATAACCATTTAATTTTACCTCACCCTGATAATCTTATTTCTTAGCAGAGGTATTAACATATAAGATTAAAACTATAGTTACTGATTTAGAGATATGTTTGACATGGTCTACACGCTTTGAAATTATTTTGGATTCCTTTGACATTCTGTTTTTAGATGACATTTTTAACTATTGTATTTTCTTCTGAATACTATCCTATAAATAGCAGTTTTGAAAGGAGGAACAGTGTGCTTATAATCATTTATAACTCAGAGTCTTTGAGCATCACCAGTAAGGTCCCAGAGTACTTTACAGAAAATTTGGGCTTTTTTTTTTCCCATTAGCTTATAAAAGATGTCTCTCTGAGGCTTGAAAGGACTTGAAAAAGATCAAGGTAACTTCAATATGCATGTATTTGTAAAAATGGTGGTGTGGTGGAGGTGTCTGACCTCTTCATCTAACTTCACAAGGGGAAAGAGAGAGAATCATTATAAGCATCAGCAGCTCAAAGCTGATTCCTATGAGATGGAGCTCAGAAGTACCTCTAGCCTCCAACCTTTTTAACCAGTTTTGACACCAGCCATCCCCCCCGCAGCACTCTACTTCTTTGCTTGGTTTGATAATTCATTGCAGTGGCCACACAGAACTCACAGACCATACTCACAGTTGTAGTGTTTATTAAGTAAAAGGTTACAATTCAGGATCAGGGACGACTCAGGGTACAGTTCCTCAATCAGGACAGGCTCTTCTCAGCCATGGCCATAGGCAGGCTTCTCTCAGGCCCTTGGCTGCTCGTCCCCATGGCCTGGCCGCTGCCCTGCTCCAGCAAGTGTTAAAAAGCTCTGTAGCTCAGCCAATGAGTGCCCAGGGGCAAACCACAGTGCCAGGAAGCCTCGGCCCGAGGATACTCAACTCCCTTGTTCTGTGAATCAGTAAGCCTAGCTTCCCCAACAAGTGCCCAGAGGCACCCCACTCCAGGAAGCACCCTGCCTGAAGGTGCTTGGCTCTCTTGCTCCATGCGTTGGCACACCCTCTGTAACCACCTTACTCTGTGGGCTGGGAAGCTCACTGTGCCATCTTGTGCCCCACTTCTTCTGCTGTCTTGTGCTGTCTCTGGTACAGTTTTTTCTGTTTCTGTCTCCTGGGTTTAGGAGGTTCTCAATGCAGGGACCCTGGGTCCAAAGGATGTGCTCTGCTCCCATCTCTTCTTTTTGGTGGTAGTGAGGTCCCCCTTTTCTGCCTCTGGGATGGCTCATTTTAAACCTTGTGGGATGGGAAAACTGACTAACCCTCTTGTTAGGGTTCCATACACCTTATTTTGCGTGGTCCCACCCCCACAAGGGTGCCATGCACCTTATTTGCATTATTAGCAAGCTGTCCAATCCCCTTGGTGGGCCACAAGCACCTTATTTGCATAGCCTCACTCACTCATTTGGTGGGGGTTACAAGACCATGGTGAGAAAGGATGTATAAAAATGTCCATCACACTATTGAATGTTTTGTTTAATAGTTCTTCAGAAAGAAACATGAATTTAAAGTGCTTGGTGGTAAAAAAGATGATTAGCATTTAGTACCTTAGACAGTTTGTAAACCTTATTATCATTTCTTTCTTAAGGAACTTATTGTGATTTAACAGTGGTTTATTAGATTTCTTGTTACTGATATATATGAATAGTATTGCTAAAGAAAATAAAACAGATTAAATTATTTCAGAATTGTGGAAATAAAAGGGCATTTTTTTATGGTCTTAGGTCTTTTGCTATGATTTTTAAAATGCAATAGATAGAAACTGAGAGAGTTAAGTGATTTCTCTAAGGTAACATAGTAGGTGTCAAAATTGAGACTAGAGCTAAATTTCCTCAATTCCCAAACCATTTCCATGTTTTGGCACCATGCTGCCCTTCCTCAACTGATAATTGTCAGCACTATGCTAGTCATTGTGGAAGATATAGGAAAAATGTAAAATCTAACTTCTGTCTCAAGGAGCTTGTATGACTAAGTGCCAAAATAAATGCTGTGGACAGTGACAACCAGAGTATTATAGAGGAGGAAAGATCAGCATGATCCTGTGTGAGTAGGGAGCCTTCTTGGAGAAAATGGGCTTGAGGTGGGGCTTTGAAGAATGGGTTTGAGAGAAGAAGAGAAAAGTTAAGTTTTGTTCCAGGAAAGAGCTACAGCATAAACAAAGACTCAGAGATGGGAATGATTTCATTCCTCCTTGCTTTGCATATTACCTTTTAACAAACATTTTACAATACTGCTGATGTGCTAGATGCTGGGAATACAGTGGTGAGTAAGACACAATCCCTATCCTTAAGTAGTTTACTTAAGGGTAACTTTTATAGATAGATTTTTAGAGATAGATGTCTATTTAGAGCACAGAGAAATTGAGAAATTATGGAGATACTTAATTGTCTAGCTCAGTGCTGTCTGTTGGAAATATAGTATGAGTCATATAGGAATTTATAGTAATTATGATTTGCATTAGGACGTTGATAGTGTGAGCAGAAAAGAAGGTGATGAATTTGGCCAAACTTTTGAACATGGTGTTCCCCACACATGTGTTGTGGGCCTACCATGTGCTATGGATACAATGGTGAGTAAAACAGACTTGAACCTTCATGGAGATTAGTGTCCAGTGGAGGAGTTAGGAATTGTTCAAATAACCACATAACACTATGATCACATACTTTGATGAGTGCCAGAAAGGAAAAGCAGAGGGAGCCCTGAGAGCACACAGCAGAGGACCCTGATCTCACCTAGGGTGTCAGAGAAGACTTCCCAGATTAGTTGCACATTTAAATTTGATGAAATTATTAATAATTTATTGAAGTGAATTTTAAAAGGTGACAGCTAATGGAATTCTTTTCTCCCTGTGTAGGTTTTTTTAAGCGTGTTAAGAAGAAGGGATTAAGAAGTGAAAAATACTAGGGCTAGAACCAAGTTTCTCCTCTAATCTCAGTGGTCTTTTGCTTGAGCTAAAGAGGTAATATAATTTAGTCTTTAAGAACTTAACTCTGGAGCCAGACTGTCTGCATCTGTATCCTTACTTCTCCATTTACTAGCTGAGTGGCTTTGGGCACTTTACTTGATTTCTCTGTGTCTCAATAAAATGGTCATGATGATAGTACCCTCCTCATAGGGTTGATGTGAGAACTAAATTAATACATGTACAGGTTTTACACAAGTATCTGGCAAACAGTAAACTCTGATGCCATAAATGCTAGCGACTGCTAATGTTGGTGTGTTGTTGCTGCTATTGTTGTGGTGATGATTATTATATACTCCATATTTCAGGGAACATTTTTCTTATCACTCTCTTGTATTATCATTTTGTTTAATCTCCATTTTTTTTTCTTTGTAGATTAGGACTCAGAGCATACATGTAGACATTCATTCAATATACTGTTGAACATTTATTCTGTTAACTACTGTACTGGGCTTGGTAATGATAAAAAATGAATGAGACAAATTCATTGTTCTTGAGGAATCTAATGGGGGCAACAGATACTTAAATGATTACAAAGCAATGTGGTAAAGTGTTGTAATGGATATAAAGAAGAAGAGTTTGTGAGCACAAAGGAAAGAGTAACTAATTCTGCCCATGGAATGGAGATTGTTGAACGTCTTGCAGAGCCTGGTGCTTGTAGAGGCTTAAACTAACTCAGACAAGGAGGGGCAAGGGAGAGAAGGCCATTTTAGAGATTGTAGAAGGCCATTTTGCAGATTCTTGCCTGATCCTCATTTTACAGATAAAGCAACTGGGTCTCAGCGAGCTAATTAATGGGACCAGGCTAATGCAAAGGCATGAAACAGCCTAGAACTCCACAGGGGATTTGTGAGTGAGTATTTCTGCATGTAGATAGAATAGTTGTAAGAGATGAGATTGGAAAGGTAGCTGAAAGACCATGCTAAGGATTTTGGACTTTATACCATAGACACTACGGAGCCATGGAAAGTTTTTTTGTAAATGACCAGATTTGTAATAAAGGAAACCCTCCAAACATACTTTTTCAGGGTCATCTTTATAAAAAGAAAATTGAGTAATGTAGTTCTCTTGCATAAATTCTGTTGGTGTCCATAGGAGATGTTCCGACTCTTCACTTTGGCACACAGGCCCTTAAGCCTCTGGTGCCATTATATCATTTCAGGCTTATTTCCACTTATCTCCATACATACACTGATCTTGCCATCCTTCATTGATTCTGTTTTCCACATTTGCCCAGTTCTCTCATACCTTCATACCTCTATAACTAACCAACCAACCCACTGGTTGTCATTGAGTTGACTCCAACTCTTAGTGACCCTATGTGTGTAAGAGTAGAACTGTGCTCCATAAGGTTTTCAGTGGCTACTTTTTTGGAAGTAGATTGCCAGGCCTTTCTTCTTAGGTGACTCTGTGGACTCTAACCTCCTGTTTTTCGATTAGCGGCTGAATGCAGTAACCATTTACATCACCCAGTGGCTCCTCATAACTTCATAGAAGCTCTTTATTCTGCTTGAAATGTCCTACCCTCAATTGTCCTCATTGCTCAGTTCATTTGCCACTAGGAGCTATTTAGTTGCCCTTTTTTTTTTTTTAATCCCAAAGCACCCCATGCTAATTAAGAGTGAGGTTGAGATCTTATGCAAAATTTTAAACTCTCTGAGGTTTAGTTGCTTTATCAGTAAATTGAGGGTAATATCTACCTCACAGTGTTCTTGAAGCCTTAAATGAAATAATGTTCATGAAGCACTTACCACAGTAGGTGACATTCAGTAAAGATTTAGTATATGGTAGCTATTGTGTTATATATCTCTAGAAAAATTATTATATTATTTTTGTGATCTGTTTACTTATCTTGTCTTCCACTAGACTGTGAGCTCCTTTAAGGTAAGGACTTTGTTTTCTCTCTTAGGATATCTAGGGCCTATCGTAGTTCTTGATGCTTGGTGGCTTTTCAGTAATATTTGTTGTCTACTTGGTGGCTATGTAGAGAGAATGGATTCATGAAGTCATGAAGGGAGAGACTAGCTAGGAAGTTATTGCAGTGATATTAAGTCAAACGAAACCAAATCAGACCCGCTGCCATCAAGTTGATTCTGACTCAAAGCGACCCTGTAGGACAAAGTAGAACTGCCCCATAGGGTTTCCAAGGCTGTAAATCTTTACGGAAGCAGACTGCCACATCTTTCTCCCATGGTATTAAGTCAGTGGCTCCTATTATTGTTGCACATTGTTATCATTTGGAAACCTGAAAAAATGATTACTGAATCAGAATTTCTGGACCTCTGGGCCCAGGTGATGATGAAGACTTGAATTAAGGTAATGGCTTTGGTCATAGATAGGTAATAGTTTGAATTTTCAAGAAAGTTAAGAGAGAATTTGTCGCAGCGGCGACGGTAATTGGGACGGCGAAGACAGTAACCAACTACACAACTCTTACAGAGAAGTGGGGCCAGGAGGGTCACTCTGAGGAGTCGACCCCCACTTCAGTCCCAGGAGTTTATTTTATAGTCAATACAGCAATCAATAAGGCAATTAACAAAACAATGGGCTTTGAGTACGGGCGAGGAAGAAGGAATTCAGGTAAACAAGTCAATCAGTAAAGGGACAATAGGGTTTGGGAGAACACATCCGGACAAGTCTCAACATGCTGTGCAGCATAGAGGCCTGTGGGGGCTGCAGTTGTCAATAGTACAGCCATGTTTAAATGGCATATATCCCCACAAGAATTGACAAGACTTGTTGAGTTGTGAGAAAAAAAAACAGTCTTTTGGGTAGCTGAGAGGATGGAGGAATGGACTGATGTAAAGAATAGAAGAGGAGGCAGTATAGGTTTGGGGTGGAATATGAGTGTGAACCTGAGATTCTGGACATCCCAGTGGAGATGTTCATTAGGCAGGGGAAAATACAGGCCCAGTACTTAGAAGACAAGTGGAGACAAGTTAGATACGTGTGAATGTTGAAGTCAAGTCAAATAAGGACTGAGAAGTACCCGCAGAATGTGAGAATTTGGTCATACCTAGTTCAGTTTCAGGAGAGTCATAGAGAAATGGATGACTGGGAAGGAAAGAAATAGAACAAAGCGTAGACTACCCTTCCAAAATATGTGGAAGAGAGGAAATGGAAAGTAATTGAATACTGTGTTAATTGAATGAATGTAATATGTCATCCTTAGACCACATTCTGTTAAAAGCCCTTTAGTTTCAAGGATTAGAAACTTCTTCAAATCAATTTAAGTTGAAAGGGGGATATATTGAAACCTTCCAAAGTGATCCAAGAATAGGAATTGCTGTATAGTGGGTCTTCAGGGAGTAGGACCTGGAATGGTGTCAACAACAGTGGCAGCTCTCATCTCTGTCTCACACTTTCTGGTGGACCAGTAGCTTACTGTCTCTGTGTTCATCCTTCTTGTCACAGGTCAAATCCCTCGGCTTAATTAGTATGCTCAAGACCCCAGATGGCCATCTGACCAAATGATTCTACATGCCTTTCAGTGTGGCTTTGCGTAGCCAACTGGCCCAATGTCTTAATTCCCAAATCCTAAGAGAAGAATCTAAAATGTCTTACTTATCTTTTCTACTCGGGGCGTGCATAGGTCCTGACCAATAAAGTTGCTTCCTGTGGATCAGGTGTCCATTGCTGGTCTAGTCAGCTGAGGATGGGGGTTTGATGGGGTCATACGATATTTAGGATTCCCCCTTCTAGAAGTTTTGTCACCATGAAACACATCTTTTACAGATTATGCTTTTAGAAACAAGCTTTACTGTGGCTCTGAAACAGTGATAACGGTTCTAATTAGGTTCAGCTAGTTCAAGGAATAAAAGGTCTGTGGTGTGGTAGATCACTTTTGTGTGTGGCCTCTAGCCATGGTCTTGTAACTCCCACCTAAGTAATTGGGTGGGACTGTGCAGATACATAATTGTGGCCCACCAAAGGGATTGGTCAGTTCTGCCACCCCGCTGGGCTTGAAGTGAGCCATCCCAGAGGCAGGAAAGAGAAGACCCCACCACCATCAAAGACAGCCAGGAGCCAGAATGTCCTTTGGATCTAGAATCCTTGTGCTGAGAAGCTCCTGGAAGCAGGAGACCAAAAGAGAGAGAGATAGACAGAGAGACAGAGTGTCATGGATTGAATTGTGTCCCCCAAAAATGTCTGTCAACTTGGCTAGGTCACGATATCCCGTATTGTATGATTGTCTACCATTTTATCATCTGATGTGATTTCCCTGTGTGTTGTAAATTCTATCACTATGATGTAATAAAATGGATTAGCGGCAGTTATACTGATGTGGTCTATAAGATTAGGTAGTGTCTTAAGTCAGTCTCTTTTGAGATGTAAAAGACAGAAGCGAGCAGAGACACATGGGAACCTCATACCACCGAGAAAGCAGTGCCGGGAGCAGAGCGCGTCCTTTGGACCTGAGGTTCCTGTGCAGAGAAGCTCCCAGACTAAGGGAAGATTGATGACACGGACCTTCCTCCAGAGCCTACAGAGAGGGAAAGTGTTCCTCTGGAGCTGACGCCCTGAATTTGGACTTGTAGCCTACCGGACTGTGAGAGAATAAACTTCTCTTTGTTAAAGCCATCCACTTGTATTTCTGTTATAGCAGCACTAGATGACTAAGACAGAGAAAGAATTGTTGAACTCAGCAGAGAAGTGGAGAGTGCTGTGGGAGGGACAGTTGGTGTTAGAATTGGTAAAGATGGCGGAGAGAGGAGGCATGTCTGACCCCAGCCTCATAGGAGTCAGCCTAGTGCTACTGATCTTGGTTCTTATTTCACCTTGTGGGGTTGGAGGAGGTCAGACACTGCCCCCATGCCGCTCAGGCTAGCTCAAAAATAGGATGATCGTTATTGTTGTTAGGTGCCATAGAATCGGTTCTGACTCATAGCGACCTTATCTACAACAGAACGAAACACTGTCCAGTTTTTGCAGTCACTGTGTCACTTCATCTTGTTGAGGACGTTCTTTTTTGCTGACCCTTTACTTTACCAAGCATGATGTCCTTCTCCAGGAACTGGTCCGTCCGGATAACATGTCAAAGTACCTAAGACTAAATCTCACCATCCTCCCTTCAAAGGAGCATTCTGGCTGTACTTCTTCCAAGACAGATTTGTTTGTTCTTCTGGCAGTCCATGGTATATTCAGTATTCTTTGCCAACACCGTAATTCAAAGGCATCATTTCTGCTTTGGTCTTCCGTATTCATTGTCCAGCTTTCACATGCATATGAGGTGATTGAAAACACATGGCTTGGGTCAGGTGCACCTTAGTCTTTAAAGTGACATCTTTGCTTTTTAACACTTTAAAGAGATCTTTTGTGGCAGATTTGCCCAACGCAGTACATCGTTTGATTTCTTGACTGCTGCTTCTGTGGGCGTTGATTGTGGATCTAAATAAGATGAAATTCTTGACAACTTCAATATTTTCTCCATTTATCATGATGTTACTTACTGGTCCAGTTGTGAGGATTTTTATTTTCTTTGTTTTTGTTGAGGTGTAGTCTATACTGAAGGTTGTAATCTTTGGTCTTTATCAGTAAGTGCTTCAAGTCCTCTTCACTTTCAGCAAGCATGGTTGTGTTATCTGCATATTGCAGATTGTTAATGAGTCTTCCTCCAACCTTAATGCTGTGTTCTTCTTCATATAGTCCAACTTCTGGGATTATTTGCTCAGCATACAGATTTGATATGGTGAAAGGATACAACCCTGATGCACACCTTTCCAGGTTGGCCCCTGGCCTTGTTTTGACTGATGATATTAAGCTTCTTCTTCGTCTCTTTCCACAGATGTAGTCGATTTGACTCTTGTGTCTTCCATCCAATGAAGTCCACGTGTATAGTTGTCATTTATGTTGTTGACAAAAGGTGTTTCCAATTAATAGATTGTTGGTCTTGCAAAATTCTGTCATGCATCTCTGGAGTTGTTTCTGTTACCAAGGCCATATTTTCTAACTTCTGATCCTTGTTTTTGTTTCCAACTTTCACATTCTAATCACCAGTAATTATCAATGCATCTTGATTGCATGTTTGATTAATTTTAGACTGCAGAAGTTGGTAAAAAATCTTCAATTTCTACATCTTTGGATTAGTGGTTGGTGTGTAAATTTTTTTTATTATTTTTGAATAATAATTATACTAACTGGTCTTCCTTGTAGGCCTATGGATATTATCCTATCACTGACAGTGTTGAACTTCATGATAAATCTTGAAATGTTCCTTTTGACTGTAAATGAGACACCGTTTGTCTTAGTCATGTAGTGCTGCTGTAACAGAAATACCACAAGTGGATGGCTTTAACAAAGAGAAGTTTATTTCCTTACAGTTAAAGTAGGCTAAAAGTCCAAATTCAGGGTGTCAGCTCCAGGGGTTTCTGTCAGGCTTCTTCCGTGTTCCCCCAGACTAGAAGCTTCTCTGCGCAGGGACCCTGGTCCAAAGGATGCACTCTGCTCCCGGCACTGCTTTCTTGATGGTAGGAGGTCCCCCTGACTCACTGCTCACTTCTGTCTTTTACATCTCAAGAGATTGCCTCAGGACACAATCCAGTCTTGTAAATTGAGTCCTGCCTCACTAACACAACTGCAGCCTGTCCTCCCTCATTAACATCATAGAGGCAGGATTTACCACACATGGGAAAATCACACACTACCAGGAATCATGGCCCAGCCAAATGGATATATACATTTTTGGGGGGACATAATTCAATCATGACACCATTCCTCTTCAGTTTGTCATTCCCGGCATAGTAGACCATATAATTGTCCAGTTCAAAATGGCCAGTACCGGTCCATTTCAGCTCACTAATGCCTAGGATATTGATCTTTCTGTGGTTCATTTCAGTTTTGACGATTTCCAGTTTTCCTAGGTTCATACTTCATATGTTCCATGCTAGTTATTAATGGATGTTTCCAGCTGTTTCTTCTCATTTTGAGTCCTGCCACATCAGCATATGAAGGTCCTGAAAGCTTTACTCCATCCTTGTCATTAAGGTTGACTCTGCTTTGAGGAGGCAGCTCTTCCTTAGTCGTATTTTCGGCGCCTTCCAACCTGAGGGGCTTATCTTGCGGCATTATATCACACAGTGTTCCGCTGCTATTCATGAGGTTTTCATTGGCTTCTTTTTCAGAAGTAGATCACCAGGTCCTTCTTCCTAGTCTGTTTTAGTCTGGAAGCTCCGCTGAAATCTGTCCCCCATTGGTGACCCTGCTGGCATTTGAAATACTGGTTGCATAGCTTCCAGCATCACAGCAACACGCAGGCCCCCATAGTTTGACACACTAATAGATAAGTGGTGGAATAGGGCAGTAGTCGTGGTTATTAGGATGTACTGGCAATAAGAGAGTTTGAATTTCATAGAAATTTAAAGCCAAAAATTTAATATGGCTGGGCCTCTGAGACAATTAACTGGAAGGCTATACAGGCTCCAGGGCAGTGCTAGTCAGGACCTCCGTGGGCCTTTGTGGCTTTTCACTCTGGGGTTTAGCCATCAAAGACTGTAGTGACTCTTTACATGCTTGCTTCCCTTTTATTTGTATATATTTTTTCTGTTATCAGCTAATTTTCTTTTACTCTAGTTTTTTTTTTTTTTCTCTTGACCTCATGTTTTGCACACTCAAAGTTTATGCTCTATTGAAATTTTGCCTGGTTATACTGTCGCCAACTGCAGCATTAAAGGAGCAAAGTTGGCAAATCCCACCTTTATCACTAACTGTGAGATAAGAATCAGCATGAATCCAATTGCCATCTGGAAGTGGACTCTGGCTTTACCTTCCCACATCTCCATTCCTTTTTGACCTTAATCACCCAAAGTTAGGTCAGACTTCATCCCCGGGCGCACTGAGCCCGGTCAAAACATCCCTGGCCACCTGGGGCAGACCATCAGTTATCAGGCATAGGCTCAGGAGTCTGTACAACTCCCTGCATTTTGGACCAGCTGGCCCCTCTCTCTTCCTATAGTCCCTGGGGCTAGGTCATAAACTAGAAGGACTCTGTCCTTCTTGGTTGACTGTCTGTGTAGCCTTTTCTTGATTACTAGCCACTCACGAGTTAGGATTCTTCCTTTACGATTGCCTGAGCAGACTTCTCTGAATTAGCCACCCTAAGCTAAGTCAGAGTCTCATTGCTCCTTTGTGGGTTCATTAATTCTCTAAAATGACTCACAGAATTCATGGAGACTATTACCTATACTTAAGCTTACCTATATATTATAACCAGAAAGGATACAAGTGAAGAGATACATCAGGCAAAGTCTGGGAGAGTTAATGGCATGGGGCCTCCATTGTACCCAGGGACTTGAAACCTGGTCCCATGCATGGGTGTTTTCATCATTCCCGGAAGCCCCAAAAGAGAGTGTTCCAAGGTCTGGAGTCCCTTTTAAGTCATTAGGACCTCAGTGTATATGCATGACTGGAGCCTCAAATACGTATGTGTGAATCAATGAATATGTATGACTGTCTCCATCATGCTGTTTTAGAAAACAAAAGGCATCTTGATTGGAGAATGCCCAGGGCTGTTTTTAGAAACCAGACACAAAAGGCCAGATTGAGTTCTTTGTTGCATACTCGGTTATAACTTTGACTTGCTCAAGTCTTTCATGCATTCTTTACCTTATAACTATATTGTATATCCGTTTGTTAGTTTGTGCAGCTGATTACTGATTTCTCTTTGTAGTTTGCAATTCAAATGCCTAAACATGAGACTTAGTTCATTCCTGCATTGGGGCAGTGTTTTTTTTTTTTTGTTTTTTTTGAATTTTATTTTACATTTTTTTTTTTTTTTTTGCCGCTGGACCGTCTTATGGAAACCCTGGTGGCATAGTGGTTAAGTGCTGTGGCTGCTAACCAAGAGGTCAGCAGTTCCAATGCACCAAGCATTCCTTGGAAACCCTACTGGGCAGTTGTCCTTTGTCCTATGGGGTAGCTATGAGTCAGAACCGACTTGATGGCAACGGTTTTTTGGTTTTGGGCCATTTTACTGGCTGCTGGCTAGCCTGTGAATGGCTGCTGTTGCATCCAGGTTATCACACTTGGTCAGTTGGCTGTAGGCATGGGTTCATATAACCTAGCTGCTGTTTTGGGCTATGTTCTCAACATGGGCTGTGGATAGGACAGTTTACTTTAGTATCTGTGGGCCTTGCACGTACTCTGATTGACATATTTAGTATAATAAAATATGAATAAAGAGGTTAGATAGGCATCTGTTTAAGTGTTGAATGAGTCATAGCAGTAAATTGAATAAACATCACATTCTTTACCTTGTCTTAGTTTTGTAATATCAGACTACGATTAAATTTTACATAGTGTGTTATTATAAAAGAGTTTTTCCAGAGTCTCAGTAATACTTTATTTGGACTTTATTAACCAAATAATATTTGGAAAATGTTTTTAAGAATCCCTACCTTTAGACAATGCTATGTAAAAATGCATTGCCATGTAGGATGGACTAAGTGGTAGATTATATTTAGTCAGATCTCTGATAAGGAAGTATGAATTTTTTTTTTGTAAAACATTTATTTTTCTTTGACATAAGCTTGTTATGTCTTGCTTGCAACTGCTTATTTTAAGCAGTGATTTAGTTTTAAAAATACAATAGGATATGTTTTTGAATATGAAAATAAATCATGTATATCATGGAAATTTGAAAAATTCTGAAAAGTAAAATTGAGAAGTAACATAGGGGTATAGCATAGTGGATGGTTTAACGTTAAGAGCATTTAAGCTTTGAAGTCAGATGGATTCGGAGCTCTGTCCATTACTATTGGCTTTGTGATTTTTGCTAAGAAGTTACTTATCTTCTTTAACCTAATTTTTTCCACTTGGTAAAATGGGAACAGTCCCTTTGACTTTACTCAGAAGATTGTTGTGAAGATTAAATGATATATTTAGCATGGTGCCTGTCACACAGTTTATTTGTTAGCTATTATTATTTTTAATAGAAATAAAAAGTCTTTCATCAGGCAGACTACCAATTGCCATTTCTTTAACTGGTATAAAGCTTAAGTTTCTTAACGTGCATGGTTTTAAAAATGCAAATGACCTAGAGGAAGTTGAAATTCTGAATTTTACAATAAGCTTCATGCCCCATAGTTATTTCGATTTTGTTAAGTTTTTGAGTATAAAGGCACTAGACCAAGTAGAGAAATCACTGAATTTGGAATCAAAAGACCAAATCAGGTTGTACCTCTGCTACTAGTATGATTTTAAGTAAATCATTGAGCCTTTCTGGGCCCTACTTTCCTTATCTGTCCAATGCGGGCACCAGCAAGGTGATCTCTAAAGTGCAATTCAAAGTCTCCATTGAAAAGCAAGCAAAAACCAGAGCTTTGAGTCTGCAGGTCATTTGCAACCTCAAAGTATCATTTTAGGTGTGTTATATAATAAGTCCTGATATCTTTTGCCCTTTTTTCTGGCATCTATGCTAAAAAAAAAAAAAAAGTGTCGGAAGCAAGATTCAGTGATAAAATTTGATAACTCATGTAAGGTGACTAACAGCAGCTGCCACACAGTAGGCTCTCAGAAGGTATTAGGTCTTCTCTACTGAGATCCTACCCCCCCACCCCAGCATATAGCCCTTCATGGATATCTCAAATGCAAATAAGGTACATCATTGTAGTATATACTTTGGTGCATTACCCAGATCCCCCCTTAAGATGGAGACTTTTTCCCCGAGCTACCTGCTGTTGGTGTATAGCTGCATGATTCTCTGCGGGTTGCACTTGCAGAAGGAAGCTGCCTTACCCAAGATTATGTCCCCTGTGTGGTAGCAGCCTGCATTTAGTTACCTGTTGATGTAGGGGATACAAAGAATCATCTCCTTACCTTGCTTTAGAGACGTATGTGAAGGGCCATCCCAGCTTCTTGGCTCTCAGTAGGATCAGCTAGGGCTGCTTTTGCAACTGTGTTACTGTTCAATACTGTTCACCTTCTCTCTCTGCCTAATCACCTTGTTCCTGTGCCCACATAGGTGGTGTTCTTTAGAGTACTTCCCAATAAACCTGCATGCAGGTATCAGAATCTCAGAGTCTGTTTCCTTGGGAACCTGAATTAAGACATCTGCTATTTGGATAATCTTTCTCAGGGATTTTTGCATCATAAAAGATGATTGTATTCAGGATGGATTTTAATTTTATGACTTTTGTGTTCTACTTCTTTGAGATTAATATGGCACATACTTTTTATAACAGGAATCCTTAGCCATTAAATTAGAATTTTGTGAAAATTACAAAGTGCTGTCTAATAGGTCTTCAGGTCCATTGGCTGGGATTTTGAGCATGACCCATAGCTGCTCTGTTCAGGAAATTTTATTGTCAGCACCTTTCCCAGTTCCCTCAAGTGATTTTAAGACTTAAATAAAAAGAAAAAGAAAAAGTGACTGCTTCTCAAAACTGTGAACCCTTATTTTGGTATGTTTTCATATGTATCCATAAGCTGGATTCAGAAGAGGATGTGGAACAAGGATATCATTGCTAATGTCAGATGGATCATGGCTGAAAGCAGAGAATACCAGAAAGATGTTGTGATGCTTAAGATTGTATGTCAACTTGGCTGGGCCATGATTCTCATTGTTTTGGCAGTTGTATAATGTTGTGATCACTTCCCTGTTGAAATTTGATATGTGATCACCCCCCATGATGGAATCTGCTGAGTGGTACCAGCAGGGATGGGTCCTGTGGTGGCTCACGGCCCCCTCCGCCTTCATCTCTCCGCCCTCCACTGACTACTTCCTTCCTGCTCGCCTTGCCAAGGTTTTTGGCTTGTTCTGAACCCAGCAGCTGCCTCTTGTCATCTCATCTCTGGTTCTTGGGACTAGTAGCAGCTTCCTTGTTGATCTTGGGATTCGTCAATCTTCACAGCCTGCTAGCAAGAGTCCTGCTCCCTGACCTGCTGATTTTGGGTTCTCCAGCCCCTGCAGCTGCATGAATCAGGAGAAACCTTGTGGTCTTGCCTGCCGATCTTGGAATTCGTTGACCTTCACAGCCTGTGAACAGGAGCCCTGTTCTCCAACCTGCCGATCTTGGGTTTGCCTGCTTCTGCGGCTGCATGAGTTGGGAGAGGACTCCACCCTGATCCACGGACTTGGGACGTTCTAGTCTCTACAATTGCGTGAGCTGTTTCCTTGATGTAAATCTCTCTCTCTATATTTATATGCTTTACTGGTTTTGCTTCTCTAGAGCACCCAGCTTAAGACAAATGTTTACCTGTGTTATAGAGTGTGCAAAGATATTTGACTGTGTGGATCATAACACATTATGGATAACATCGTGAAGAATGGAAATTCCAGAACACTTAATTGTGCTCATGAGGAACCTATACATAGACCAAGAGGCAGTCGTTCAAACAGAACAAGGGGATACTGCATGGTTTAAAGTTAGAAAAGATGTACGTCAGGTTGTATCCTTTCACCATACTTATTCAATCTGTATGCTGAGCAGATAATCTGAGAAGCTGGACTATATGTAGAAGAACGTCGCATCAGGATTAGAGGAAGACCCGTTAACAACCTACGATATGCAGAAGATACAGCTTTGCTTGCCGAGAGTGAAGAGGACTTGAAGCACTTACTGATGAAGATCAAAGACTACAGCCTTCAGTTTGGGTTACACCTCAACATAAAGAAAACAGAAATCCTCACAACTGGACCAGTGAGCAACATCATGATAAACAGGGAAAATACTGAAGTTATCAAGGATTTCATCTTACTTGGATCCACGATCAACACCCATGGAAGCAGTCAAGAAATCAAAAGACGCATTGCATTGAGCAGATATGCTGCAAAAGACCTCTTTAAAGTGTTAAAAAGCAAACATGTCACTTTAAGGACTGAGGTGTGCCTGACCCGAGCTTTGGTGTTTTCAATCCCCTCGTATGCCTGCGAAAGCTGGGCAGTGAATAAGGAAAACAGAAGAATTGACGCCTTTGAATTATGGTGTTGATGAAGAATATTGAGTATAGTATGGACTGCCAAAAGAACGAACAAATCTGTCTTGGAAGAAGTACAGCCAGAATGCTCCTTAGAAGTAAGGATGGCGAGACTGTCTCACATGCTTTGGACATGTTATCAGGAGGGATCAATCCCTGGAGAAGGATATTGTGTTTGGTAAAGTACAGGGTCAGCAAAAAAGAGGAAAACCCTCAATGAGCTGGATTAACTCTGTGGCTGCAACAGTGAGCTCCAGCATAACAATGATCATGAGGATGGTACAGAACCAGGCAGTGTTTTGTTCGGTTATACGTAGAGTTGCTATGAGTTGTAATTGACTTGATGGCACCTAACAACAACAACATCCATCCATATTTGGAGCACTGGTGGCACAGTGGTTAAGTGCTCAGCTGCTAACTGAAAGGTTGGCGGATTGAACCCACCAGCTGCTCTGCCGGAGAAAGATGTGGCAGTCTGCTTCTGTAAAGATTTACAGCCTTGGAAACCGGGCAGTTCTATCATGTCTTGTAGGGTGACTATGAGTCAGAGTCACTAGATGGCAATGGGTTTGGTTTATCTATACTTGATTAATTGGTGGTGTATCTGTATTTGATTAATTACAATTCTAAACTTCTGTAAAATATGTAGATCAATTTTAATTGTACGTTAGGTGTTTAAAAACATTTGTTCTTTTACTTAATATTGAGTTAATTGTATCTACAAATCCAACCATGGTTGCGCTGTGGTTAAGAGCTTGGCTGCTAACCAAAAGGTAAGCAGTTTGAATCCACCAGCCGCTCCTTGGAAACCCTTTGGGGCAGTTCTTCTCTGTCCAGTAGGGTCGCTATGAGTTGGTTCCGACTCAAGGGCACATAACAACATCAACAAGTTACTAGTAACTTATCTAGAATTAGTTTTAATAGTCTCAGTCTCTTATAAACTTGACTGATTTTTGATTAGTGCCAGAGAGTTGAATGAGAAACAGTTTGAGATAGTAGAGAGAATATTGAACTGGTACCTGGGAAATCTGAATTTTAATTTCAGCACTACATTTAGATCACAGAATGATGTCAGGCAAGCCAGCTATACTTTCTAGGGCTTAGTTTTTTCATCTCTGAAGCACTGGGACTGGAATAGATGATTTCTGAGATACCTTCCAGCTTTTAAATTTTTTAAAAAATTATTTTTGTTGTTGTAATTGAGAATATACACAGCAAAATATACACCAATTAAACAGTTTCTGTATGTAAAATTCAGTGACATTGATTACATTCTTCGAGTTGTTCAGCCATTCTCACCTTCCTTTTCTGAGTTTGTCCTCATCTATTAACATAAACTCACTTACCCCTAAACTTCCTATCTAAGCTTTCTAGTTACTGTTGTCAATTTGATCCCATAGAGATAGTTCTTAAAAGAGTACAACGGTTAATGAAGACATTTTTTACTAATTAAGCTAAACTATTTTTTGGTTTTAAGAAGACTTCAGGGTTATTTTTGGTTTAAGTTTTAAAGATTTTCTCAAGGCAGTAGTTTCAGGGATTCATTCAGCCTCCATGGCTCCAGAAAATCTGAATTCCAGGAGAATCTGAAAATCTGTTCTGCATTCCCATCTTTTGATGAGGAGTCATCTATTCAATCTTTGATCAGAGTGTTTAGTAATGGTAGCTGGACACCATCCAGTTCTTTTGGTCTCATGGCAAAGGAGGCAATTGTTCATGGAGGCACTTAGCCACACCATTGCATTTCCTCCTCCAATCCCTGATTCTTCTCCTACCTCTGTTGCTCTAGGCAAATAAGACCAATTGTTACACCTCGGATGGCCACTTGCAGGGTTTTAAGACCCCAGGCACTATGCAGTGAACCTAGGTTGTAGAACAGAAATATTAGACTTGTTTTTAGTCCAGTTTACCTGGGATGTTCCATGAAACCATGACGGTAAACCTCCAAACCAAGGAACCAAATCCTATGAAGTGCTTGGTTGTACATAAGCAGCCTCAGCAGCTACTCTTTTTTTTTTTTTTTGTTGTTGTAAATATATCTACCACACAACTTTTGCCAATTCAACTTTTTACAGGTGTACAATTTATTGACAGCACTTAAAATAGTTGACTGTTCAATCCTACCCTTAATCTGTGTAATTTTTCCATCACTGTAAACTGAAACTCAGTACTTTGTAAGCAGTAATCTCACCCCCCCCCCCCATCTCCCTCCCTCTTGCCCCTGGTTATCACTTATAAACTTTGGTTTGTATACATTTGCCTTTTCTTGTCTTTTTAAAATAAGTGAGGTCATACAGTATTTGTCCTTTTGTGATTGACTTATTTCACTCCGTTTAGAAAGGCTCCATCCATACTGTAGCATGTATCCAGACTTCATTTCTCTTGCTGGCTGAGTAGTATTCTGTCGTATGTGTGTACCACATTTTTGTTTATCCATTCATTTGTTGATGGGCATTTAGGTTGTTTCCACCTTCTGGCTATTGTGAATAGTGCTGCAGTGAACATTGTTGTACAAGTCTCTGTTTGAGTCTCTGCTTTCAAGTGTTTTGGTTATATGCCTAGGAGTGGAATAGCTAGGTCATATGGTAGTTCTAAGGAGCCCTGGTGGTGCAGTGGTGAAGTTCTCGGCTGCTAACTGAAAGTTTGGTGGTTTGAGCCCACCAGCCGCTTTGTGGGAGACAAATGTGGAGTCTGCTTCAGTCAAGATTTGCAGCCTTGGAAACCTTGTGGGCCAGTTCTACTCTGTCCTGTTGGGTCACTATGAGTCGGAATTGACTCGACAGCAACAGGTTTGGATGGTAGTTCTATTTTTAGTTTTTTTGTGGAACCACCACACTGTTTAGCGCAACGGCTGTACCATTTTGCATTCCCACCAGCAGTGGATAAGGTGGCCAGCTTTTAAATTTTGGGGAGGTATAATTAATAATGATATAAGTGCCTACTATTTAGAAGTGTATCCACCAAATACCCAGCAGTGATTTAAACATTTATGTTTATTATTTCATTTAATCCTCCCTATAATTCTGTGAGGCTGACATTATTAGTTTCTCTTTACAAATGAGAATTTGAGGCTTAGAGAGCCTCAAAGCTTCTAAGTGGTTAAACTGGAAGTTGAATACAGGACTGTGTGACTCTAGCTCCTATTCTGAACCACTCCACCTAGATTCAGGTGGACCTTTTTTCTTGGAACGCTTGACAGATCCGCTGAAAACAAGAGCCAGTTGCATTTAGGGAGAAGTATCCTTCTAACCACCTCTAGTGCAGCGTAGTATTGTGTATCAGTAGGTCAGACCGGGAAGACTTAGGATTCAGAAGTGTATTGTGTGTTGGCACTAGAGAAATTTTAGAGAGGGCTGGAGTCAGATGCAGCAGAAGGGATGGTAGGCTTTTAGGGGCCACTTTGAGAGACAAATTGAATAGGGATTGTACTTAATTCAGCTTTAATAATTTAACAGTGTAGGTGATTGTATTCGCTTGCTCATTAAAAAGTTGTAGATGGTTGTAGATTAGGTGAAATTGCTCTTAATTCAGAAAAAAGGAATTATACTCACCTGAAAGCTGATAAAACTGGGTTAGGATTAAATGTGTTATATTTGTAAAGAAGTTTACAATGGTATACGGTGTTATTATGGATAGAAAAGCATCTGTGGAGTTATGTGGAGAGTTCTGTAGTACCGTAAGTTTTCTGGGTCAAGGTCATGTTATTGTAAAAACATGTGTAAGCCTTGTACTTCAGAATTTGGTATTAATGAGAATATATTCAGTTTTAAAAAGAAGATGGAGAATGAGAAGGAGCTCTGAGATAAAAAACAATAGCAAAACTGAATTATGAGATGAGTTTAAAGGCGTTAGGGATATAAGAGATTAGAATAAAGAATTTTAGTGCTGTTTTCAAGGTTGAAGATTCAAAACAAGAAAAAAAGCACAGGAGAAAAGTTTTATATGAAGTTCAGGGCTGCGAGCTAGGAGATGGGATTAGGAGTACAGAGGGTATAAAATGAAAAGTAGAAGACTCTTCTGCAACAGTCATTCCTAATAGTTTCTTGCATATTCTTTCACATATTTTTGATGTGTAAACCATTAACGCTCTACAAACATGATCATACTCTTCATATGATTTTGCAGTTTTTTCCCCTTAATATAGCTTGGAGATCTTTCAGTATCAGCACTTTCAGAACTGCCTGTGTTATTTTTAATAGTTATAATCTGTTGTATGGATTATCAAAATTTATTTTACTTTTCCCCTATTGAAGGGCGTTTAGTTTCAATATTGCTGTTACGAACAATGCTGCAGTGAACATGCTTATACATATATTTAGGTGGTACTTTTGTGACTAGATCCATTGGATAATTTCCTAGCAGTGGATCAGAGAGAATGTGAGTTTTTGTACTTCGTTACACTGTTACTAACAGTTTTTGAGAATGCTGGTCTTCCAACGTCCTTCCTACCAATGAGTATCGTCAAAGAATAAAAACATCTTTAATTTAACTCTAATACCTTCAAGCCCAGATTGTTGTCATTTAATCTTCCAGTGTTTCTTGTTTAACTTAAAAAAGTTAAAATACATGGCAAAAGGAATGATGTAAATCATGGAGTAGCTACATTAATCCTTTTGTAATGTGTGGAAATTATTGTGTGCTGTTTAAATTCAGGTGGATACAGTTATTATGTTCCTTACTGTGTATTGTGGTGAATACATCTCTGTGTGTTCCCGTCCTCAAAAAACTCTCCTTTTCTTTTTTTTTCTTTTTCATTGTACTTCAGGTGAAGGCTTACAGAACAAGTAGTTCCTCATGAAACAGTAGTACACATATTGTTTTATGACACTGGTTAACAACCCCACAACATGTCAACCCTCTAACTTCTCAGCTTTTTTTTTTTGGTGAAAATACACATAGCCAAAGATAGGCCATTTCAAAAATTTCTACATGTACAGTTCAGTGACATTGACTACGCTTTTCCAATTGTGCTGTTACTTGCACTTAAGATGAAGGCTTACAGAACAAAATAGTTTCTCATTTAAGAGTTACTACAAATGTTGCCCTATGACAATGGTTAACAATCTCACAACACATCAACAATATCCTTAGTCAACCTTGGGTTCCCTACCACCAGCTTCCTTGTGCCCTTCTGCCATCTGGTTCTTGTCACTGGACTCCTGTACCTTGTTAGTCCCATTTGGTTTCATGGGGCTGTCCACTCCCAGGCTGAACACTGAACCTCGGAGGTAACTTCACCACTGAGCTAAAAGGGTGTCTGGGGGCCATACTCTTGAGGTTTCTCCAGTCTCCTTTAGGCCAGTAAATCTGGTC
>NW_004444055.1:6275649-6277625 GCF_000243295.1 Trichechus manatus latirostris | reverse complement strand
TTATCCAGTCTGTCACAGTCCGTCTCTTTATGGGTGCATTGAGTCCATTTACATTCAGTGTAATTATTGATAGATGGAAGTTTGTTGCTGTCATTTTGTAGTGCTTTTTTTTGTGGTGCTGAAGTTTTCTTTGTTCTTCTTACCGTCTTGTGCTGCATTACTTTTGTTTGTGGATCTTTTTTTCATTTCTTTTGTTTTTGTAAGTTTTTTTTTGCGGAGACTTTAGGTTTTTCCTCTTTTTTTTATGAGTATGTTTGTTAACTTTCTTTATGGTTACCATGAATTTTACCCTTATCTTTCTAAGTTTGAAGCAGTCTACCATTACTTGGTATCGCCTTGCCTTCCTCTCCATTAGAAGGTTATATACCTATGCCATTTATTCCCTCTTTTAGTGTTTTGATGTTGTCATTTACTGATTAATTGTTTTGATTCCCTGTTGTACTTCTTTTGGTTAGTCCTCGAGAGTTCATTTCCTAGATTGGTATCTGGCTGGTACGATCCTGCGTCCTAGCTTCTGCCTGTGAGCTGAAGTTGTTCGTCCTCAGATCGAACAACTCCCTTTAGTAATTCTTGTAAGTTTGTTTTGACTTTTACATATTCCCTTAATTCTTGTCTATCTGGAAATGACCTAATTTCACCATGAAATTTGAACGAGAGTTTTGGAGGGTTATATTATTCTTGGCTGGCAATGTTTTTCTTTCAAGATTTTATATATGTTATTCCATTGCCTTCTTGCCTGCAATGTTTCTGCTGAATAATCTGAGCTTAGTCTTATTGTTTCTCCTCTATATGTGACTTTTTGTTTTTCACGAGCTGCTCTCAGGATTCTGTTTGTCTTTGGTTTTGGCGAGTGTGATTATGATACGGCTTGATTTTATTTTGGGGTTTCTCCTATATGGGGTTCGTTGAGCTTCTTGGATGGCCACCTTTACATCTTTCATGATATTGGGAAGTTTTCTGTCAGCAGTTTTTCAATGATCCTCTCTGTGTTTTCTGTTTTCTCCCCATTCTGGAATTCCAATCACTAGAAAATTTTTCTTTTTGATTGTATCCCATATAACTCTCAGAGTCTCTTCATTTTTCTTTTGTTCTTTTTCTGAGTTTTCCTGAAACAGAGTTGTATCCAAGTGTTTGTCTTCAATTCCACTGATCCTGTCTTCCACCGTTTCAAATCTGCTTCTCAGCCCTTCTATGACACCGCCCATTTCTGAAATCTTGTTGTTTATCTTTTAGATTTCTAATTGTTGTGTTTGTATAATTTCTCGTTGTGAAATTTATTTTGGCATTTTGTTCCTACGTTATTTTCTTGAATTCTTCCAATTTTTTGTCTGTATTTTCCATGAATTTGTCTATTTTTTCCTCATGTTTGTCAGCCTTTTTCCTCAGTTCTTGGAGAATTCTGAGTATTAGAGATTTGAATTCTCTGTCAGGTTGTTCTAGTGCATTTTCTTCCATTGGAGAGTCATCTGTTGTTTTATTTTGGACACCTACTGGAACCATCCTGTCCTGTTTTTGTAAATGTTTTGATATTGTCTGCTGTCTTTGGGGCATTCAGTATTTATTGTTTGTAGATTTGTTTGTTTTGTCCCTTTTTTTTTTTTTTAAATTTGACGATGTCGGAGCAGGCGGACTGTGTGTTCTTTGTTGTTTGGTCGTCTGTGGGCACATTTCTTTTTGCCTCCTTCTCCATTTGGCGGGGTCAGTCACTCAGATATGGTACGGGAGGGCAGGTCTAGCTGAAGAGAAGTTACTGGGATGGGTTGCTTGTGGCACTTAGTACAGCCAGCAGAGCGGGTCGGTAATCAGTGCAGGGCAGGTTCCAGTAGGCTGTGCCTGTGCTGCTTGGTGGTGTGATGTCAAGTGCACAGTGCAGGTAGGCAGGATGCAGCGGGGAGATTGTTATGTGTGGAGCTAAGATGGATATGGGAGAGAGGAGAGAGGAACAGGAGCCAAAAACATACAAACAAGCAAAAAGG
>NW_004444055.1:6258821-6274877 GCF_000243295.1 Trichechus manatus latirostris | reverse complement strand
GGAAGCAGAGGGGGCCGAGTGTGGGTGAAGAAGGGTAGGGAGTGGGAAAGCATATATCACAAATTACCGGAGCTCTGCAGCCCCTTAGGAAGAAGCAAAGATGGCAAACGGAGCCAGGTGTTTGAGTGAAAGGAGGCGGAGGTGGTGAGAGGTAAGGAAGAAATCAAAAGAATCGGAAAAAAGCAACACCAGCAGCCAACAGATGGCACTCAGAGAGCCGGCCTGTTTGGGTGTGTGGAATCCAAGCAGCCGGTGTTTCCCGGTCATGAGATTGTTGCCGCGGGAAGCAGAGGAGGCCGAGTTGGGGTGAAGAAGGGTGGGGGGTGGGAAAGCGTATATCACAAATTACGAGTTGTTTTGTCTCCCGCTGGACGCTCCGTGAGGCTGCTTTCTCGTACCCCGTGTTTGCTGTTCTCCGATAGGAGTCCAAGATGGCGGATCCGCGCTGCGTTAGCTGGTAGGGTACCTCTGCATGAATCTCTCCTCGCTCTCCATTCTCTGTCAATTTTCTCACTCCATTTGGTGCTTGGCTGAGTTCGTTATCTCTTCATTTAATGTTTTAGAATTTCAGGATTGTTGTATTCTCTGCTCGGCTTAGTTTTCCGGATCTTTGGTGTGGAGGGATGGCGTGGTGCTTCTGCCTAGAGCGCCATTTTGCCGGAACCCTCTCTTTTTCTTTTGTTGAAAAATTATGACATTGTATCTATTGCTGCATAATAAACCACCCCTAAATTTTGACTTAACATTTATTTCCTCTTTATTCTATGGGGCAACAATTTGTGTTGGATTTAACTGAGTTGTTCTCCTGGTTTCTTTTGGGGTTACTGAAGCTGCAGTGATCTGACAGCTTGCCTGGTGTGGATGTCTAAAGTAATTCCCTCATATGTGTGACAGCTGGTGCAGGTTGTATCCATTGGATCACATGTCTCCAAAGCTAGCCTGCGTTTATATAGTGGCAGAAGAGTTTCCAGCAATGAGAGAACAAATCCCATTGTAGAAACACTTTTCATGTCTCTACTTGTATCTCACTTGCCCCACTCTCCCATCAACTCGGGCAAGTCTCATGGCCAATCCCAGAGTCAATGCAGGAGAGGATTACACAAGAGATTACAAGGGCATTAAAACAAAGGCTCGATTCATTGAGAGTCATTACTGCAATAGTCTACAACAGACACCACTGTCTTCTTCCTTGTTTTACAGTTAAGTGCTACAAGAGAAGTGTAAATAAGGGGTGTAAATAAGGGGTGTAATAGCAAGGGGTACAATAGAGACATTTCTTACAGCTGAAGGCAAAGATTCAGGGAATGTTCTATGATGTGATTTGAGTTGGAAAAATTTATCAGTGGTGGCAAAATGATGATTTCCCTAATCTTTTAATCCTTCTATACATATTAACTAGAATTTTTTTGTAAAGGAGAACTTTTCAACATCAATCAGGGCTATTTCATTATAGTCCATACTGGCAAGGCGAGATAAATGCTTCATTATTTTACTTTAATTACTGATAGGCCAGCTACTCCCATGGTGATCATGAAGTTTGCTATTTGTCTTTCGGCTTTTCTCTTTTCTTAAGAAAAGAGAACTCATGTTTTTTTTGTACATTTTATGAACTTACGGGTTTATATGTGTTTAGTGTGTTTCAATCAATTGCAATAGGTGTTATCTGCAAGTTACTCCAGCTTTCGCCAGTGGACTGCCTTCAAGGTGATGCTTGTAATTTTGACAGGACCCTATTAGTGTTTGATAGCCTCATTGCTTTTTGGCAAAACAAGATGTCCAAGATTCATCTTGCAGATTTCTTCCCCTAGACCTGAAATCAGCCATTTCTCCAAAAAGCCCCCGTTCCTTTTGGTGGGGAATAGTATTTAGAGTCCACAGTCCTGGCAGTTAGAATGCTTATTGCTTCTGAGTTGTCTTGCATTTAAGCTTTTTAAGTGATTCTTTTTATTTTTGTTAAGTGCTGATTCTGGCTCATAGAGACTCCATGTGACAGAGAAGAACTGCCCCATAGGATTTTCTAGGCTGTAATCTTTACAGGAGCAGATTGCCAGGTCTTTTCTCCCATAGAACTGCTGGATGGGTTTGAACTGCTAACCTTTCGGTTAGCAGCCAAGCCCTTAACTGTTGTGCCACCAGAGCTCCTTTCTAAGTGATTGGAACTAGGATGTATGTATTTTTAGAAAGTAAAACAAAATGAAAGTTCAAATTTAAGATTATAAAGTGGTTTTGCTTTGATTTTATATTTGTATCTTTTTTAGTCTTGTACTGAATACTTGGTTTTTAAGATTAATGTAATTACTTTTTTATAAAATATATATAAAATAGCTTTAAAATAAAAATAACCAATATTACTATTAACAGTAATTACTAAATGTATTTTATTGTCTTTTTAATAGATCTTTTTGTCCTTAGGCTCTATGCCACTAAGGACGTATAGTCAAAACACTGTGCGCTTAAATCACTTGAAATAATTAGCAAAAGTTTTTCCTGAGATGGTTAAAGGGTTGAGAAGAATGAAGGGTTTGGTTTTGGGTATGATGAATTTTAGCTGCTCTGGGAAATCCATTAGGTACTGTCTAAGAAAGCAACTGGAAATGTAGGTGTAAAGTATAGCTTGCTAAGTCTCTATTTTATAGTCCAGGTGAGAGATGCCAGTTTGAACTGTAGTCATGCAAAGGAAATGGAGGAAGGAAGGACAACAGATTGAAAATTTATATAGACAATTGAATTAACTTGATGATTGGATGTGAAGGTTAAGGAAGAGAAGTGTTAAGGGTGATATCTTGGATCTAGGCAAGGTGGTGTGTGATGGTTCTGTAAACTGAGACGGAATGCAGATGGGTGACAAGTCTGTGAGAAAAAATGAATTTGGTTTTGAATAAGCTGACTTTGTGGTGCTTTTAAGGCATTCAGGTAGAGATATTTAGCAGGACAGGGAGATGTGCAGTTGGAGTTTAACAAAGGTCTGGACTAGATTTAGAGTTTGTCAACATTAATGGTAATTAAAATTAAGGGAGTAAATGAAATTACTTAGGGAACATATAATGAGAAGAGGTCAAGCATGAAGACTTCCAGAGAACTCCCAGAATGCTTTTCATGAAATTGGTAGTTTTTTTTTTCTTCCATGAAGTAGTAGTTGTCATTTACTAATATACCTTCTTATTTATCTGTAGTTGGTATCATTTAATTTCTAACACTTGTTATCTTTTCCAGTTTTGGAAATAATTTTGCTAAGTATACAATGTGTGTGTAGTGTCCGACAACAGAGTTTTTTTTGCAAAGATTTTTGTTACAGTGAAAATTCGTCTTTAGTCAATTCACATTTTTTCTGGGAGGCTACATCTATTATTAACTCAGCATTTGCTAATTTGCCTTGTTTCCCGTCTAGTTTCCTCTAGAGCTGGTATGGGGTTGTGCGTTTATTTATTCAGCATTTATTACATCTTTGCAAATGTGCAAAGCACTCTTTGAGGTATTTTAATTCATTTTACTGCTTTGAAAGTGGCCAAGACTTAGAGAAGTTCTTTATCTTTAGTAGCGATTACATTGTGAAACTGTTTTAAGAGTAATTTTCCAAATGAAAATTTTGCTCTGTTATTGTTTGATCTTCTCCAGAGTGGAGTCATAAATAGAGTTTGAGGGGCAGATATGTTGAACCTTTGGAAGCCTTGACTCAGATCTGACTATATCGCCATATATTAGACAAACTGTATTAATCATGTATAGATTTTTTGTTTCTTTTATGCTATTAGTTTCTTTTGTTTCTTTTTTTCTTTGCTAGTATTAGATTAAGATTTTTATTCATAATTGGAAGACATAGTTATAAATTGCTTTGGATTATAGCAGTGCAGTTATGATTCTGATAGGTAGATTATTTAAATTATATTTAATGAACAACTAGTCTGAAGTAGAGAATCATGTATTTCAAAAAATTTGAATGTCAAAATTCCCATGTCAAATTATTTGACGTAAATTAATAATGATATTTCCTTTCAAGGTATTTCGTACAGTAAGCAATGATAACTTCTTTTTCCCTCTGTATAGTGCTGTTCTTTCTGAAACTTGTATTTGATTTTTTGGTAGCTGTTTTTGCAGAGATTAATGCTGCTTTATATTGTTTTGTAGCTGTTGGTAGTGTGAATCTGTTTTGATCTTACTAATAATCTAGAATAGCCTGTATATTGTATATATCTATACTTATTTGGTTAAAATAAATCTTTTGAATACCACATAAGCTTTTTTTTTGTCCCCCCATAATTCCAAAATTGGTCTGACTATAGCCACTAGGCGTTAATGATAGGTATTTGGTAACTAATAACTATAGTAATCTGGATTTTGTTGAATCTGTTGAATAGATGTGCCTTGATTTAGTTAACCGTTTCTTTGTTTTAAACATTTAGATTGTTTATTTTTTATATTGTAAATAATGCTTTGCTTGGAATGCCCTTTTATCACTGCCTGGAAAATTTTTAAACAAACTTCATATCCAAGACATAGTGCTTGGAGGGGTTTAAAGCTGTTTTAAAATATTTTGTTCATAGCAAGGGACAGTAGTTCTGCCTCGCTTTCTGAGTTCCCACAATGCACTTGGCTTCTTGTTACCTCCCTCATGTAGGGTATTTTTAGTCCCCCTTACTCTGTAAGAAGGAACCCTGGTGGCACGACTGTTAAGTGCTCAGCTGTTAACTGAAAAGTTGGTGGTTTGAACCTACCCAGCAGTTCTGTGGGAAAAAAGACCTAGTGATCTACTCCTGTAAAGATTACAGCCTAGAAAACCTTGAGGGGCAGTTCTGCTCTGTCACATGAGGTCGCTCTGTGTTGAAGATCGACTTGATGGCACATAAAAGCAACAACAACTCTGTAAGAATGTGGTTGCCCCTTCCTGTTTTAGGTACTAGAACCTTGTATACTCTGTGTGTTTTATTCTTTTGTCCACTGAATTAAGTTATCTTTTTCTGCTTTTTTAATATTTAATTTTTTTATCTGTCATTAATTTATGATTGGAGCAGAGGTGGGTGATATTTTGTCAGACTTATTTATTTTTCTTTAAATACAGTGCTCTTATTTCTGTGCTATCTCCTTTTATACATTTTTTGTTTTTTCCATGTAGTTGGAATGACTGCCATTCTCTTAAATTTAACTTTTCCTTTAAGGAATATATATATTTTTTCAATTACCCCAAACTAGCATTGCTGTCTTCTTTCTCAGAATTTTAATTGCGTTCAGAATCCCTCTGCAAAGTTTGGGGATCCCTAAGACCACACTTACACATTCAGAGGTCCCCATGACTGCCCTCAGGTTCAGTAATTTGCTAAGAGCCATAGAACTCACTGAAAGCTTTTATACTTGTGGTCACAGTTTATTGCAGTGAAAGGCTACAGATTGAAATCAGCCAAGGGAGGAGGTGCATAGGGCAGAGTGCATGAGAGTTCCAAGCATGGAGCTTCCATTTGTCCTCTTCCAGTGGAGTTGTGCAGATAGTGTTTACTTCTCCCAGTGACAATGTGAGACAGTACACATGAAGTATTGTCAGCCTCATCAGAGCCTTAGTGTCCAGAGTTTTCGTTGTGGTTGGGTCACATAGACATGATTGACCACCATGTGACTGATCTTAGTCTCTAGCCCCTCCAGTTGGTGAGCTGGCACTGCATGACCCAAGACCACCCACCATAAATAATATAGTCAAGCATGGACTGTCTGGTGTGGCCCAACGTCCCTAGGTAACCAAAGACCCTCTTGACAGGCAGGACATTCAAAGAGTTTAGACATTACCTCCCAGGAGCTGGGGCAAAGAGCAAGGTTAATCCTTTACTGCACATGCTTAGTTCAGCATTTAATGTTTTTCAAGTTGTTTCCTACCTGTTTCTATATACAGTAGTTTCCTCAGTCCGACTGTATTCTGCTTGAAGTTATGGCCCCTTTTTCTCTCACGGTATCTTCATACTAGATATGATCCATTTGGCATCCGGGACCTTGCAGAGTGCTAGGTACTCCATGGAAGATGAGTAAATATTGAAAAACTTATTAAACAAAATGAATGTATTCTGTACTTCTTTGGTTACTGTAAAAGATTTCTAAATTTATGTGATAATTTCTCTATAAAAGCATAACTTTATAGATCTATATCTTCCTATTTTAAAATTTTAGCAGAAATTATTCTTCTACCATTGTTTATGCAAAATAAAACTTTTCTAAGTAAAAAATAATTCTTTTTATTGTTTCATCAGGGTTAATGTTATTATAATTGGTCTTCTCGTGGAAGTCATGGAATTTTTTTGGCTTAAGAACAGAAAAAAAAGTTCTTAGACAATTTAGCAATAATTGGGGACATCAAAAGTGCATATTTAATGATGGTTTCCTTGTTTTTCCTTTTACTAACCCCATGCCTCCTGAGCTTACTTACGTCTCTTTACTAGGATTATTACAAACAAATTTGAGGAAGGGTGCTTTTGGTGGTGATAATACGATTATGTAGAAGCACAATATTTTGAATTGACTATTTCTTGCCAGGCAGAATGAGTCTCAGGTAAAAAGTTACCTGGACTCTGGAAAAATAAAGAATATAGAAATGGGGAAAATGTAGTTCTTTGGAGTATAGTTTTTGTTTCCATTGCCTTTGGAGATGTGGTCACTAGTTTTTAAAATCATTGTGGTATAAAACTATTGAAATATTAATGAATTAAAACAGATTTTTAATTGTGCATAATGATTCTTTATAACCCCTTTTATAATGTCAAAACTCTTCTTGAACTTTTTCACCATTCACTTTTTGCTACATGCATAAATGAATTGTTAAATCCAGATAGCTGGCTTATCTTTATTAATGGATAAATTTATGTCTCTGCTATACCATTTTGGGAAAGAGTATGGCTCTTTTTAAAAAAAATTTAAGGAGGATAGCTGACTTAATACTTAAAACATGGAGATTTTGTGGACATTAACTGAACACAGTAAAAATGTGCTCTGGATAAGTTCAAAAGTTAGATTTGGGGGAAATGTAAAAGGAATTTGGATTATCCAGTTTGGAGAAGAATGCTTATCTTTAATATTTAAAAGAAAAACAAAAAACTTTTTAGTATAAAAGTAATTCAATGATAGTTTTAAAATTCTGGAAAAAAACGTAGTATAAACAAAAACTGAAAAACTAAAACCAAAACACCCATGATTCTGTCTTACTACAGAAATGATTATTTGCATTTTGGATTATTTCCTTTCAATATTTTTTCTTGTATAAATACATAATTGCAATCATAGTGTATATGTTTTTCCATTTTGCTATTCAGTTTTTATAACCATTGTTAGGAATTTCAGAGTAGTATCAGTTCATCCTCATTTGGCATTTGTATTTAATATTTAATAGTAGTGTTCAGGATGTTCCTATGTTGAGGCAAATGTGTAGTGAGTTGTTCTGATCTTGGATACTTGAGGTATATCTCAGTGGAGACACCTAGCAGACAAGCAGTATGAGTTAGTAATTAAGAGCCAGACTGTTCTAGCTAATTTCATCCTTCCTTCCATTTATTAACTGTGTGACTTTGGGCAAGTTACTTAGTCTATGCCTTAGTTCTCTCTTGTGTAAATGGGGATAACGATAGTATCTACCGTATACATTATTGATGAAGGCTATTGAGTCAGTCATTGTGCTCAGAATCTGTCTATTTACGCAGAGTTTTACCAGATTTCCAGTTCAGTTAAGTTCATCCCTGGGTGTTAATGAATGATACTGTGATGGAAAATGTTGCAGGTAAAAAAAGACCTTTTACTGTTTCTGAAAGGTCACAGCCTTGCAGACCCTACTGAGCACAGTTCTACTCTGCACACATGAGGTCGCCATGAGTTAGAATCTACTCGAGGGCAACTAACAACAACAATTTCCAAAAAATGTATTTTTGGTGGTAGAATATCAAGTATTGGAGACAAACTAGTAATGGTTGGTGCAGGTGATAGATGACTGAATGACACTCATAGTGTCATTATGTTTATAGTTTGGGCTGTGTTTGTCTTTTTAGCACCCCTCAAATCATTGCAGATTAGCTTAAGTAATAGAGATAGCAATGCAAGAGAAATCGGAAGATAAGCATTTTAATTCTGCTTCTTTCTGACATTTTACTTGAGCAAATCACTTAACCCTTTTGAATCTGTTTCCTCATCTATAAATATAAATAACATTTGCCCTCCCTCTCTTAGAGATGTCATGATGATTAAATGAAGTGTTTTGTGAAAGTAGATTGAAGACTGTAACACATTATATACAAATGTAAACTTTTAATTTATTTAAAAAGACTAACAGCAAGAGAATGCATATAGGGATCTTCGTACAGTGTTAGGTACAGTCAGTCTTCAGTAAAGAATAACTGCTAGTACTCTTCGTTATTATCATGAGGACATCTACTTATGTGTCAGGTTAACTCTTATAACTGTTTAGATTATTAAATGGTTTATGAATATATTGTAAATATCTGCTTTAATTATTATTTTCCCTCTTCTGTTTGTGTTTCAGACTCCTGGGAGAGTTGGCTCACAAGGTTCTGATTTAGATTCATCAGGAACTCCTGCAAACACAGTAGATGTCAATAATGAAAGCTCTTCAGAGGTATGAAAACAAAAATTTGGAAATGAAATTCAGTTTAAAGGAAAATAGCAAATATTTGGAGTAACAATTGGTAACTTAAACCTGTCTTTTGTAGAAAAAGTTTTCATAAGACTTGCAAATTGGAATGTGACTTTCGAATCATAGTTGCTTAATTATGAGAAAGTTTATATTAAGGCTGAAAAATAATATTGTCAGTTTTGTCTTTAGTGCTCATATCTCACTTAATGAAGACTTTTTTAGTCTGTTCATAAAGAATTACTGGTTCATTAGTATCTAGTTATGTGTGTGTACTGTGATGAGCTATTGAGTAAATGAAAAATTAGATTATCTACAAAATGTATATATTATTTCTTATCTTTTTTTTACAAATTTGTAAGAACTTTTATCTTTAATATTATTTATAAAATATTTTATAAATGCTAAAGTATTTATGAGGTATTTTTATTAGTAGGATCATTTTTATACTCTGTGCGATAGTTATTTTGTAGCCTTTTCTCTATCCTCAAATATTCCATGTCTCCTGTTCCCTTTTCACCTTCCCTCAGTCATATTTTATATCATTGAGAAAGTAGGAACCATCAGATGAATGTTTACCTGAAAGCTGTACTTGCACCTTTTTTGTCTTTCTTACTTTATTACATGGAAGACAGGTCCCTTTTCCAGTCAAAGATGAGTTCTTTCTCTTGTGCTCTGCATTACTCTGCCTACCTGTCAGATGGCATTTCATTTTACTTTCCCCTTGCTCACTGAACTTTGACCACTCTGGCCTTCTTTTTCTTCATTAAACAAGAAGACTCTAGTTCAGAGTCTTTTTACTTGCTTTACTTGTTCTCTCTGCCTAGAATAGTCTTCTCGGGTTCTTTGAATGGCTGGCTCCTTTCTTTAAAAATCCTGCAAATTTCAGGTCAGTTATCACCTCTTCAGAGAAGTTTTTCTGTCTAAAATACTTCAGAAATAATCTCCATCCATGCCTATTGGTAATGCCTTAGGTCAGACTGCCATCAACCATTAACCCTCACATAGATTATTGTAACTTCCCTCCTTTTCGCCAGTGTAAACCAGTCCTTGTCTTTCTCCTCCTCCATTTGAATCTATTTAAAAAAAATTTTTTTTTTTAATCAGGACTTGATAATGACACTTTCCTAGTCAAAACCTACATTAGTTAAAGGCTTCCAGTTGTCCTTAGAATAAGATCCAAACTCTTTAGCATGTTCTAGAAGGTTATATGTGTGTGTGTATGTTACCTCTAGCTTAATTTATCCTCATAGTCCTCTTTATTCTCTTTGATCCAGGCATATTGAACTCCTGCTTTTATAGTTTGTCTAGTTTTTTTCTTATTTCTGGGCTTTTGCATATGCTGATCCCTATGTCTTACCTGTTCTTGCTTTTCCTTTTATGCTTAAGTAGCATCTGAATATTATTTAAGTCTTATTGCATATACTGTTTTTTCCAGTAAACTTTTCTGACTCACATCTGGGATAGATGCTTTGCCCATGTGCTTCTTGGAACCATATTTCCTATTCTGTTGGTAATGATTATTATCCTGAAATTAATTCATTTGTCAAATATTTATTGTGTGCCAGACATTGTTTTGGATGCCATAGATACAACAGTCAATAAAATAGTAAAAAATCTTTAGCCTGGTGGAGGTTACATTCTAGTGGGTAGAAACAGGCACACGCACACACACACGCGCACACACACATACACACACACACACACACACACACACACAGAGACACACACACACAAAACAATAAAAATGTGCAGTGGTTGACAGTTGATGTTATTGAGAAAAATAAAGCAAAGAAAGGGAGATAGAAGGTGTTTTGGGTGGTTGTGATTTTAAGTACGGTTGTCAGGAAAGACTTCTCTGAGAAGGCGACAGCTCAGAAAAATCCGAAGGAAGTGAGGGAATGAGTCACGTAGATTTCTAGGGCAAGTGTGTTCAGGCATATGGAACAACAAGTACAAGGTCTCTGTGGCAGGAGCACGCCTGCCGTGTTGACAGAACAGCCAGGAAGCCAATGTGGCTCCACCACAGTGAGTGAGCGGAGATTGAGCCCAGCGTTTTGTACAGACTTAAGTTTTTACTCTTAATGAGATGGGAAACCATCGGGTGGTTCTGAAAAGGGAAGTTACAAAGGTTGATTTACATTTTTACAGGATCCACTTAGGCTGCTGTGTTGAAAATAGACTGTTAGTAGGGTAAGGACAGAACAGGGAGATGGTTAGGAGGGTATTGCAGTGCTCCATGTATGAGGTAAGGAATGTGGTGGTGAAGTGGTGAGATGCCCGTCTGCAATCAAAGGATCGGTGGTTCGAACTCACCAACTGCTCCACAGGAGAAAGATGTGGCAATCTGCTTCTGTAAAGTTTATAGCCGTGGAAACTCTATCGGACAGTTTTACCCTGTCCTAGAGGGTTGCTATGAGTCAGAATCGACTGGATGACAGTGGGTTTGGTTTTGGTTTATATGAGGTGATGGTGACTTGTGTAGGGTGGCATTGGTGGACCAACCAGTTGCCATAGAATCATTTCTGACTCATGGTGACCATGTGTGTCATAGGGTTTTTGATGTCTGATTTTCCAGAAGTAGATTAGTAGGCCTTTCTTCCCAGGTGCCTTTGGGTGGACTTGAATGTCCGGCCTATCAGTTAGCCGCTAAGCGTGTTAACCGTTTGCATCACCCAGGCACTCCTGGTAACAGTGGAGGTGCTAAGAAATAGTTGGATTCTAGATACATTTTGAAGGTAGACTAATAGTATTTTCTGATTCCCGCCCCCCCCCGAAAAAAAACCCAACATTCTTGTCGAGTTGATTGTGACTCATAGTGACCCTATGGGACAGAGCAGAACTGTCACATAGGGATTTCAAGGCTGTAAATCTTCACAGAAGCTTAACTTTTTATGCTACAAGGGAATATGGATTGCTTTAATCATGCATGTTGTAAACAAGGTTCAATAAGGAAAAAAGGCTCCTGGGAAGTCAGCTTGGTTTCTTTTATTGTTTGTGGCTGTCTTTTTGTGGATTTGTAAACATATATAAAAGTTTTAAGTTAATATTTTTGTATAAATTTTGTCATGAAATTTGAAATACGAGCTAATAGTATTTTATTTGAACATTTATATCTTTATTTTTTAGTTAAACGTTTATTAGTTAATGTTTTATTCATGAATTTAGGTTAAAATACTTCTTGTGTGTAAGCCATTACTGTCTTCACTTGAAAAAACACGGCATCAGAACCTGAATTTTCTAGTGTCTCAATCTTTGTTTTGACTTCCCCAGACCTGAGGGAGGTGAGAGAATGATACTCTCTTCAGTATCATTGGATCACCCAAGTAATGATTATCAGTACTTTAACAGTATTGTGGGGCTGGTGAATATCTAAGGCTGGGCTAAGAGTTAATGGCAGGGAATGTTGCCCATTTTTAGGCTGGAAAAAGTCTCTCAGATGATTCTGATAGTCTTTTTCCTTCGAGAATCACTATGATATACTAAAAATAAAGAGAAACAGAACTCGTAATTCTATTACAAGTCTTATAAAAGAATGAAACTTTTTGTACCATGAAAGACCAAAAATAAGGCTTTTACTTTTTTCTGAGTCAATTTTGTATATAAGAAAACTATCTTATGAACACTCATTTAAATTATTTATGGAGTATGTCTTATGTGTCAGGCATTTTCGTAAGTGAAGGAGATAAAAAGATGAATGAGATCTTATCTCTGTCCTAGGAAGTTTCTATGATAGATATTATTTGCCTGATAAGGTAGAAGCACAAAGAGTGCAGTGGTTAATTCAACATGAGGGGAACTCAGGAAAAATTTTATTTACCTAAGAGTTGTTCTTTTAACTGAAAGGAAACTTCCTACAACAGGATTACCGTAAGTGTTAAGTTAAGGTAAATTTATAGCTGCAGTGGCTTTGAGAAAGGATTACAGTTAATTGAACTCCAAGAATAAGGAATTTATTGCTTCTAATCTTAAGTAATCTTTTTTTTTGAAAGTTGGTGAGAAATTTAAAATGATTAAGAGAAGTAAATTCAGCTGGCTATTTTTAGTGTTTGCTAACAGTACTTCTCTGGAAATTATCTATCTAGCAACTTCAGTCCCCTGGAAGATAATTTGGAAAAAATAGAAAAGGTGTTTCTTAATATCTAGATTTTGTATCTAGAACTACAGATGGAACATCCTTTAGGCACTCATGCAGAGTGTCTGAACATGGACATTTGCAGTGAGGATGGTGGGAAGGCAAAATGTGTAGTCTTAGTGTTTTATTAGAAATGAGACAGATGGAGGAGTAGTTTATCATAACTCTTAGGTGACTAGTGTGTGTGCAGGATCGATGGTGGTGAGAAAAGGAGGTTTGGGGAATAAGTTCACTTTTGGATTTGTTGTATTTGGGATATAGGTAGGGGTGTCCCCCCACCTCCTGCACCTGCATTTCATTTTATTTTTGTATCTGTAATAGAGGAGCATTTTAGAATTGTAGTGTACTTGATGAAAGTGAAACAATTTTATTTCTTGTTACATTGAATTAGCAGAGTTGTAACTGGTAATATCTTTACCACATTAATATTATATCTTTGATTTAACCAATGAACCTAAATACTATTTAGAGTATGAAATGTTCCTGTACAACAGACTGCATGAGTATATTCTTGTGGACTGAGAAGAAAAACTAGGACTGGTATTGTTTCGAGGATTGACATCTGATATATTTTTTAAAAGTAAGATTTTGGAGTAAGGCCTTCTCTAAGCCCCTGGATGAGTGTGTGTTTAAAGAGTAATTTAAAGTTGAAAGAAATTTCTAATGGCATGTTAGGTTAGTTCTGCTGGAATAATATGTAATATTTTAAATACTGCTGACAATTTGAAGGACGTACAAGTTGAATAAAGAATTTTCTGTTGTACCAACAGACAATTGAGGCAAAAGCTGTTTTAGCCTTTGGTTTGCTAATTAATTTTGCAGTCAGATACCCACTCCATATAAGCTTTGATGTTATCTGGTTAATCATTAATTTACAGTTGCATGGAAAGTGGTATTTTTTGGTATATATTTTGCCTTTTCGGTTTTTTGAAGTCTGAGACTGTATTTTACCACTTTATATTTGCCAAAGAACTACTAAAGTGCTTGAAATTATAATCAATAAATATTTATTGAATAAAGTTACTAAACTTGTCAGATATCAGGTTGTATCTTAAGGAAGTCATTTTCAAGGGTATATCATTTATTCTGAGAGATAGTGTAGCACACTGGAAGGAATGTGAGATTTGTCCAGCAGACCTGTGCATATCTTGGCTCAGGTAGTTTTGTGACTTTGGGAAAGTCAGTTAAGTGTTCTGAGGTTCAATTTCTTCTTCTATAAGATGGAGATAATAATACCCGATAAAAAATTGTGCGATTTAACTGAGATTATGTAGAGAAAATATCTGACACATAGTATGGACTCAGTAAATGGTAGCTATTATTATTGTTCATTCCATTATTCCATTCTTTATCTAACAACACATGAGGTCTCATGAGTCATAATTGACTTGATGGCAATGAGTTTGGTTTTTGGTTTTATCTGTACTAGTGTTACTAAGATATTTTTGATGGCAATCACAGTAAGAGATACATTTGTTGTCATGACCCAAAACAAAAACTTATGAAACATTATTTATTCTTATTATATATGATGAGCTCTGATATATCAGTTGTGGTACCCTGGTGGCACAGTGGTTAAGAGCTTGGCTGCTAACTAAAAGGTTGGCAGTTCAGATCCACCAGCCGCTCCTTGGAAACCCTATGGGGTAGTTCTTCTCTGTTCTGTAGGGTTGCTGTGAGTCATAATTGACACGACAACAACGGGTTTGGTTTCTGGTTTAATGTATCAGCTGTAGGATATTTCTTTAAAAAAAAAAGAAGGGTTACAACCTAAGAAGTTAATTTTATAGATGAGTTACAATCTAAAATTTGTAAAACATAGATCTATACCAGTATCTTTAAAATAGTATTCTAGTTGGTATTTTTTAACAAAATGAGAATTCTGGGAATAATTATGTTTGCTGTATTTTATGGGACTGTACATTAATTTTAGGTTTTTACAGTGTTCATCTTATGTTAGCAAAGATGTTTATTGACTGGAATACTTCTCAATCATTGTAGATACCTGATATCTTTTGGTAGTTATTACTTCCTATGTTACATTTCCCCTCTTTAATCAGAATGCTTCATCTTCTTATTTTTTCTTGATAGCAGATTGGACAAGATACTAGTTTACTAGTGGGAGTATCTGGAGAGAGGGAGTATATGATGCAAAACTTAAACTTGTCTGAATTCTCAGATTAAAATTCTGTACTCTAGCCATTAATTTATTCTATCAAAAAATAGTTAGGATTTTCTTGATGTTTTGTAAACTTCAACCTGAGTAGATAGTGAAATACCTTTGCACAATATCAGAATTTGGAATTAACACCATAATTATAACTTACTTAATGACACCATTGGTGTGACTACACGTTTGACTTTATTTCATAATATGCAAATTGTTATTTTACAATATTAAATACCATTATGAAATCCTTCTCCACTTCTTTCTGTAGGGCTTCATATGTCCCCAGTGTATGAAATCTCTTGGATCTGCTGATGAACTTTTCAAACACTATGAAGCAGTTCATAATGCTGGTAATGATTCAAGTCATGGAGGAGAGGCTCATCTTGCTCTGAAGCGGTACAGAATAATGGTTTTTCATATAATGTTATGGAATTGTGTGTGTGATATTATTTAATCATGAATGATTCCTTTGTAAAAATAGCAGTATTTTTGTATTATTTAATTTAAAATTGTCCTCATTTGGCATGACCTTTCTCTGTTACTAAAACCTATTTAGTCCTATTTAGTCTGTGTTAGTATCTATGACATGGTACAGAGGATATGTTTGTGATGAAGATTGTGAGTTATCAATCAAAGGAAGGTTAAGTTATGTTTAGCTTATTCTGTATTATAATTCTAACTCATAGACAATGATATACTTTGTTTAGAAGATTTTATAATAAATTGCTATAATAATGCATTTTAGCTAGTAATTAAAATTTAATAGTTAATTTAAAATCTTTCATTTATAAACACCAGTAAGATAAGTGCATACACATTTGTGCTTCTTGCTGATTTTGCCTGACCATTTTGAAAATTTAAACTAAAATAAAAATACCTACAATAGCATTCAATAACTTTGCTTTTCTTCTATTTGTGAGAACTCTTCTTTTATTCCTCACTAAGGAATAAAGTTTAGTTTCATTCTGCTTATAAAAAAATACTTCTTTATACTTTTCTTAAAAAAATATTTCTTGGTTCTTTAATCTACTGTAAACACTGCTGTAAAAAAAGAACAACACATAAAAGAAAACTATTATGACCATATAACTTTGTGGTTGATAGATTTATTAGGCTTCATCAGAGAAACAGAACCTATGTATT
>NW_004444055.1:6229099-6258517 GCF_000243295.1 Trichechus manatus latirostris | reverse complement strand
TATATTTAATTTATTTTAAGGAATTGGGATCTGGCAAGTCTGAAATTTGTAGATCAGGCCAGCAGGCTGGAAATTCAGGCATTTTATGCTTCTGTGTTGAGGCAAAATTTCTTCCCTAGGAAGCCAGTTTTTGATCTTAAGGCCTTTAAGTGATTGAATCAGACTCACTCACATTTTCGAGGGTAATCTCCTTTATTTAAACTCACCTGGTTATAGATATTAACATCTACAAAATACCTTCATTACAACACCTAGTGTAGTGTTTGACTAAATAACTGGTTACTGTATCCTAGCCAAGATGACACATAAGACGAATCATCATAGTCCACCCCTTGTCAACTTAGCATCTGTACACATCTCCTTAAACCATACTTAATCTCCAAATAAAGACAATAACAAAGTCATACTTCTTCTTAACATGATGCAGTTATCCTGCATGTTACCAAAAACACACAAACCGTGTCCCCAGAAGAGCATCCGAAGTCCTCCAATATGTTCATTCTTCTCCATCATATCCTGTAAACTGAAATATCATAATGTGAAGTAAACTGTTATTACTACATCTTATGTTATATGATAAGGGTATAAGGAAAGTAAGAAAACAAAGATACAAACACTCACACAAACATACAAAAAAAGTAAGAAGTACTCATAACAATTATAGTCCTCATTTCTGCAGCTGGTCACGTGGTCATACCTAGTAGTTATAACTACCTTCTTCTACTACCCATTCCATAGTTCTCTTGCCTTCAGGAAGCATCTTAGCTGATCATCATTCTTTACTTGGAGTGACCTAAACCTTTATTCCTGGAGGGTATAGGTCATTAGTACTCCTGCCTGAACTGGGTTTTTGTTTATCTTTCCTTTAACTTTAATTACAGGGCATGGTACTACAAAGAGATGCCCTAAGGGATCTCCTGTATCCCAGACATACTCTTTTCTACCTCAGTTGCACAGTAGCAGTCCAGTTTTCCCTTGTTAATCAAGATCAGTCACCCCAGTTAATAGGGAGTAGAGTAACTCCCTTCTTTGTATATTGATTCAGAGGCATAAGGAGCTCAAAGAGACCAGGTGGTGGTCTTAACTTCCAGTTCAGTGGAAACCTTCCTTTGGAACTAAGACTTCTAGACCAGCAGAGCATAAGGTTCTGGTGACATGAAGCAAGAATTTTGCTAGTTGGATCACTAAAGGTAATAGTGAATGGTGCTACTCTCATTTCTACTTTTTGATTTCTGGACCCATAAATCCTGGTTATAGGACGAACAGCACCATATATCGGATGATGATTTAGACCATATACAGCCTGCTAGAGAACATTGCTGTAGCCTGCAAGATATTGCCACCAAGCTGGCGTAGTAACTGAGTCTTCAGAATGGTATTCTAATATTCTATTAAGCCAGCTGCTTCAGGTTGATAAGCAACCTGTTAAGACCAGTGAATTCCATGAGCTTGGGCCCATTGCTGTATTTTATTTGCTGTTAAGTGGGTGATGATCAGAGACAATGCTGTGTGGAATACTGTGACAGTGGATAAGGGATTTTGTAAGTCCACAGATGTTAGTTTTGGCAGAAACATTGCCTGTAGGGAGGGCAGATTTGTATCCAGAGTGAGTGTCTATTCCAGTAAGAATAAAATGCTGCCCCTTCTATGATGGAAGCAGTCCAATGTAATCAACCTGCCATCAGGTTATTGACTGATTACCCCAGGAAGTGGTGCCATACTGGGGACTCAGTATTGGTCTCTGCTGCTGGCCAGTTAGACGCTTAGCTTTGATTGTAGCCAGGTCAGCCTTTGTGAGTGGAAGTCTTTGTTGCTGAACCCATGCATAACCTCCATCCCTTCCTCCGTGGGCACTTTGTTCATGAACCCATTGGGCAATGAGAGGAATGGGGAGGGAAAGAGTCTGGCTGGTATTCACAGAATGGATCATCCACTTGATTGCTGTGGTCACCTTTTAGTGAGTAGTCGTGTGGGACATAAATATCTTCACACTTTTTGCCAGTTAAGAGAAGTGTATCCACGTATCTCTTTCCCCTACCAATTTTCTAATCATGTTCCTTCCAAGTCCCTCACCATCCAGCTAAAACATTGGCCACAGCCCAAGAAATGGTGTACACTCATACCTCTGGCTATTTCTCCTTCTAAGCAAAATGAACTACCAGGTATGATGCTTGAAGGTCTGCCCCGGGAGGATTTCCATTCATCACTGTCCTTCAAGGGTTCCCAAAAAGGGGCTGTAATGACGCAGCTATCCACTTTCCAGTGGTGCCTGCATATCTCGCAGAACCATTTGTAAACCTGAGTTCTCTCTTCCTTAGTCAGCTGATTGAAGGAACTCCACATGAGGCCATAGGTGATGGCTGGGAATTGACTGAGTGGCCAAAACTCTCTGTTTTGACAGTTCGTTATATTTCTGTTAACTTAACCTAGAACTTGTTAGCTTATATAGATCAAGTAAGAATTTAGTAGGCCCTTCATCTATTTCTCCTCTAGGAGCACTATGATCCATTAGCCAACAACATGGATCTCTGTCAGTCAGACTACACTGATTACTGTTCTGGCTCCACTGTATAGTAATTATGCTCACCTTGTCTTTGGCAGTTAAGTGCCGCTGCTTGGCTCCTGCCACCCCAGGATTTAATTTTCCTCATTGTATTTAAGGATCCCAGTTCAGTGGCAGTAGTTGCCACTCTAATGTCTGACCTACGCAGAAGAGTGGCCATAGAGCTCTTTAAGGCTGGTGCTCTTCTCACAAATTTATTTCTAACAGTTGTGGTAAAAAGAGCCTTACGGGGTAGGTTTGTAGGTCTTACATGATAAATCCACTTAATAAACCTTTGGATATCTTCTTCTATAGTATATCAAGGCAGTTCTGGCATTTCAGCTTTATTTAGTATAGGGCAACTTTTGGTTCATGTTTTAGTCAACCAACCAAATTGTTAGGGCCCTTTCTGACCTCTTGAGGTACAATATTGAATGCACAATCTCTACTTAGTGGGCCCATACCAATAAATTTGGCTGATCCAACTTTATGTTCCTTCCACCATTATCCAATACCCTTAATATCCATTCTAATACGTATTACCTAGATTTGCATCTCTAAAAATTGGAGATATCATGCATTTCGTTTGGTGTATCGTGCACCTCTTCATGGATCAGACTTTGTACCTCCACACCTTTTGGGGCTTGCTGGTACTTGAGTGTAGTTATATGTCTGGAAGCAAAGGAGTTTGGTGGAGGTAGGTCCTGAGAAGAATCAGCAGTGTCTTGCAAGGCAACTACTCAGGAGAGGTCACTATAGTTTCCTCAGGCAAAACAGGGCTGATCTCAGACGGGGGTGGAAGGGTTGATTATATTGACAAGGAAGACCAGCAGAATTTAATTCAGTGTCCTCAGCTTCATTGGTATCTGCCCATATGTCCCCATTCCAATTTTCAGGATCCCATTCCTTCCCAATCATCAGTACAGCAAATGAATAACAAACACTCTGCAAGGTTGGGAATTCAATTTGCGTTATAATTCAGCCACTCACAGGTTGAGACCCTGGGTTTGATTTTCAAAAATCTCATTTCCTTGGCTACAGGAGATAAGACTTCTTTTCAGGACAGACAGAGAAGTTTCAGATCATTTATGTAGAGCTTGAGCTGGGAATTTGAAGCCCTTATCTCACCCTTTTCTTTCCCCACTGTCTCTTGCACAGTTCGGAGCAGTCATCCAGTCTTATTATACTCACTATTTTTACAAAAATGTTGTAAGGTATCAAATACATGCCCACCCAGAACCTTGCCTTTTATGATTAATTTATTAGGATTATCCAGTGGTGATTTTGTGTATCTCTATTGCCACATCATGCCATGAATTATCAATGCCCTCTTTACCACTTGAAATAGAGTTATTAGTGACTTTCAGTCTGATTAGATTAGAGAACCGCTTCCAGAAACCCCAGAATCAATTCATAAAAATCATTCTTAAGATTCTCCCCCCCAGAACCAGTCTCAGTACTAAAACCTGTATCAGTCAGGGTTCTCCAGAAAAACAGAATTGGCTCATGTGATTGTGGCGGCTGGCAAATCTGAAATCTGGCAGGCATTTCTGGGCAGGCTGACAGGCTAGAAACTCAGGCAGGAGTTGGTGCTGCAGCCTTGAGTCTGAAATCTTTAAAGCAGGCAGGCTGGCTGGCAACTCAAGCAGGAGTTGATGTTCATTATATTTTCTTCTAAACCTGCTCTTTATGTTACTCCTTTTGGTGAGTGGCAACATTATCTATCTCTTAAAGAGTTACTAAAGCCAGCAACTTGGGCGTGCCCATTTTGACATACCTATCTCTGCACCTCCCATCTAATCTATCCCAAAGTTTAGTTAATTCTGTCTCCTTAACATCTTCACCATTCTTTTTCATCCTCACTGCTACACTTTTAGACCTCATCATCACTCACTCAAAAATGTTTTTCATTATTTATAGCTGGCTCTCTGCCATCAGTCTTAAACCTCTTGGATTAATTCTCCATACTGCTGCCAGAGTCATATTCTTAAATGCAAATTTGATTGCTATTGCCCTAAATAGTAACTTTCAGTAGTTTCTCTTTGCCTATGGAATAGTTACTATGGCTACTTTTTTAGACTTAATCTTTTATTGTACCTCTTCTTCTTATCCTCCTGTTCCTCTCTAAGCTCTTCCAATCACATTGGGCACCCTGTTGATGCAATGGTTAAGTGCTTTGCTTCCAGCTGAAAGGCCAGGAATTTGAATCCCCCAGTGGCTCAATGGGAGAAAAGACCTGGAGATTTTCTCCTGTAAAGATTATAGCCTAGGAAACTCTGTGGGGCAGTTCTACTCTGTCTCATAGGGCCGCTATGAGGCGGAATCAACTTGATGGCACACAGCAACAACATTGCATAACATGTGACTATGGGCAGGGTATTTCTTTAAGATCAAAAGCCCATATGACTTTGGTGGGCCATGAGACCTTTCCATCATACCAATAAAATATCTGGAACCTGATGCATTAGTAGTTTTTTTTTTGGACCAGGGTTTTAAAATGTATGTGTATCAGTTTCCTGGGACTGCCATAACAAGGTACCACAAACTGAGTGACTTAAAACAATTTTATTCTCTCACAGTTCTGGAGGCTAGAAGTCCAAAATCAAGATGTCTGCAGTGCCATGATCTCTCTGAAGGCTCTAGGGGAGGGATTCTTCTTTGCATAGCTGTCATAGATTCAACTGTGTCCCCCAAAAATAGTGTGTATCAATTTGGCTAGGCCATGATTCCTACCATTTTGTCATCTGATGTGATTTTCCCATGTGTTGTAAATCCTATCACTAGGATGTTAATGAAATGGATTAACAGCACTTAATGTTGATGAGATCTACAAGATTAGATTGTGTCTTAAGCCGATCTCTTTTGAGCTATAAAAGAGAGAAGCAGCAGAGAGACAGGGAGACCTCATACCACCAAGAAAGCAGCAGCTGGAGCAGTGCACGTCCTTTGGCCCTGGGGTCGCTGGGCCTGAGAAGCCCCTAGACCAGGAGAAGATGGATGATAAGGACGTTCTCCAGAGCAGACAGAGCGAAAGCCTCCCTCTGGAGCTGACATCCTGAGTTTGTACTTGTAGCCTACTAGACTGTGAGAGAATAAACTTCTCTTTGTTAAAGCCATCTGCTTGTGGTATTTTTGTTATAGCAACCCTAGGTAACTAAGGCAATAGCTTCTGGTGGTCCCAGGCATTTCTTACTTATAGCAACGTAAGTCCGATCTCTTCCTTCATCTTCATGTGACCATCTTCTCTTTGTGTCTCTTTGTATGTGTCTCTTTTCCTTTTTTTAAAAGGATACTAGTCATATTGGATTAGGACTCACCTTACTCTCCAGTATGACCTCATGTTAATTTAACCAATTACATCTGCAAAAGACCCTGGTTCCAAATAAGGTCACATTCACAGGTACTGCAAGTTAGGACTTCAACATATCTTTTTGGGAGACACAATTCAACCCACAATGGTATGTATAGGTATCATGTATGTCATACAAAATTCGTATGGTTTGAAAGTTACATGGTAAAAATTGACTCCTTGCCTGTCCTTTTCCCTAGCCATTCACTTCTTTTCATCAGTTTCTTATGTAGTCTTCTAGAGATATTCTATACATCTATAAACATAAACTTACATATATAATAAAAACATTAGGGAAAAATTTAAGGTACATACACATTTCCATATACACGTAAAGACTAAGTGTCCTGTAGTTGATACATAGTTTTTGCAAATCACATTATTTTATAGAACCACGTGGGAAAGAGACGGGGATGGGGGACACACACGTGCACAAAACAGAAATGAAAACTAGTGAAAATTTCAGAAAAGATAAATTTTAAGAGTCAACAAAAGTAAGAAGGTTCTATTATCTAATTTTATCTTAGCATTCAGAAGATTAAAGACTTTACCTGAAAGTTTACCTCCATCATGAAGCCCTTCTTGGGTCCTCTAGGTAGAATCAACCACTATCTTTATGCCTCTATTTCTATCATAGAACTAATAATGGTTCCTTACAGTTTATCGTTTACTTGTGTACTTCCCACATTAGCCTTGAGAGTCTTGCGCAGGCAATGATGTTGAATAATGAATGAGTTCTTTACTTATGAATGACTTCAAAAGTAGAGGATTCATTCCTCCATCGTGTACATTTTTCTTGTTGGCAGTTTCACTCCTTTTCTGCTGTTAACCGTATTTCACAGATGAAGCTGACTCAGTGCCTTTATCCACCATCCCTGCCCCATCCTACAGTATTAACTCTTCCACCAGTCTGTCCTATTTACTATGTGGATATACTTGTTCCATAGTGGACTTGGCCTTCCCTATTGTTAGAACTGAGTCTGGTTTCCTGTTCCCTTTAGATTAAAGTCAATTCATTTGAGGATTCTTAATCAACTCCTGTTCCCATTCCAGTTCTGTCATCTATCATGACAGTCACTGATAGTGGCACGGAACAAGGAGAGTTCCTTTTTCTGCTGTTTACAGCCCAACAGGGGAAGATGTGTCCCTGACATCCAGAATAGTGATCTGAAATGTGCTGTCTCACAGGATCTCTCTCCTGCATCAGGGTCTAGAGTGGTCTTCTGCTTGCCTTTCTTTGTTATACTGTCGCTTCAGTTCTAGGTGAGAGGAACAGAATGTAAGAAGGACCAAAAGAATCCAGTGTTGCTATAGCTAAGTGAATGATGGGGATAGCAATAAGGAAGAAATAGGCAAGGACTAGATTGTGCAGACTTTATAGGCTTTGTTTAATGAGTTTAGATTTTATGCTAACTGGAATAGGAAGCCATTGGTGCTTATTGTTGGTAAGATAATGGAGAGACATTTTGTTTCTGGCTAAGGCACATGACAGTCAATTATATCATTATTTACATGAGAAAAGTTTTTCCATTTGTGAACAATTCAATGAGCTTTCCAAGAGTTTCATATATATATGCCATTATGTATAAATCTACAGTAGTTTTTTTTTTAAGATTTGAGAAGACTAGAATATTAATACGTAATCACTCGCTATGATTTGTTAATAGACCAGCTTGTTAATTAAAGGACTTTAACTATTAATTCCTTTTCCCTCCATATGTGTTTAGAGATGACATAACACTACTGAGACAAGAGGTCCAGGACCTACAGGCTTCACTTAAGGTTAGAATAAAAATAATTATAATTGTTTATTTTCAGTGTTTCAGGTAATAAAAGAAAAAGACTAATTAAAAAATCTTTTTTATTTTTCACTAGGAAGAAAAATGGTACTCGGAAGAATTAAAGAAAGAATTAGAAAAATTTCAAGGGTTGCAGCAGCAAGTAATTGCTTTCAAATACTTGAAGCATGTTTATTAGTTGTTTATTTTCATTGTTGAAAATTAAGCATAATGCCTGTTTATAAGCAGGTGGCCTGATACAAATAACCTCGTAATTTGTTTCCCAGTTTTTAATAGCCTACAGCATATGTCCTTTGCAATTTTAATAAATGTACAGAAATACATGGGAAGTGAAGATATAACTTTTTAAAGGTGCTTTTGTTAAGAATCAGTTATCTTAAAGATTGTTTTTTATATCAGGCTGCTTTATTTAATTGTGTGGCAGCATACCTGAATAGTTATAACTCATAGATTCAAACAGTAATGAACCTCTTCAGTGGATGTGTGTTTGTAACAAATTGGAAATAACTAGAATGTCTGTTGGTAGGGGAAGGACTATTGTTTATCTGTTTACAATTTATATTAGTGAAGATAGTTTAAAAACATGAGAACACTCATATTAATGATAGGTTTTATAAAACAATAAAAGATACATATATATGTACACACACACGCACTGTGTTACTTTACATAAAAATAACAGCAAAAAACAAAATCACTTTTATCAAAAGTGGTTATCTGTGACTGGTGGGATTATTTTTGACATCATAGATTGTTTATATTTTAATGTATTTTGTAAGTAAACGCCTTAACCAATTGTGATTTTTATTCTAAAACGATATTGAGTTTTATAGTGAAAGTACATAAAGAATAATGATTTTTGCCGAATCCATTGTATAGTTTTTATTTTTAGGAATAAAGTGGGTACACTTTAAAAATAGTTCCTGTATTTTGATAACGTAATTAGTGATCCCTTTGTGCATTATCTTAGTACACTGTGGCTCTCACTCAGCCTTCTTTTTTCTTTGTACCAAGAATTGTCATTGATTGGAAAAGACAAAAACCAATAAATGAATAATAAGATACCAGTTTTACTACTACTCAGCTTCTCTAATTGTGGATGCTGTTAACGTTAAAGAGCCTTTTAGTTATCTAAAATACTGATAGTTCATTTATTCATGTTTTACCTAGATGCCATTAACAATTAATCATACATGGGCTGTATTATTTTCTCTACCTGAAAACAGAGAGGATATTGTTTACTACATTTGAGGTGACTATTTCCCATTTAATTAATTAAATAAATTCTCCACAATGCAATGTGTAAATTTTTTTGGTAGGAAATTTACCTTTGGGGGAGAATGTATTTTAAATATTGATGATTCTTAGCAATTAATATGTCTAATTTCTCAGTGTACAAGAAAAGAAAAAATCAGGTGTACTATAAGATGCCTTTTGAAAGTATTTCAGTTGTGTATAATTCTTTTAAACAAGAGAATAATGCCAAGGTGGTATATTATTTTGTTTCTAATGCACATGATGAATTAAACCTGGTGAAGTGTGCTTTTTATTTTTACTTCTTTTAAAGATGGTTATAATCCTGAATTAAAAACGTCTCCTTTTAAAGCCAAATTTGTTAGTAGTGTTAGTTTAATGGCATATTTTAGTCTGTATGCAAATTTTCAAATACTATAAGATTGACTCTTGTCTGCTGACTTCAGTATTTGCTTTAGAGTCTATATTTATATTATAATAATCTGTATTATTTATTTATTACTGGTTTCATGGAATTTAAGGTGCCATCTATTCCAAGACCCATAATAATTTTCACACATCTTAATTCTATCTTAGAACCAGTGAACTGCAGTTAAATTATTATACCAGTCTGCGTAGTGGTACCTTAGAGATGTGGAAGAATGTGAGCTGATCAAACTTTAATTTGCACCAAAATCTTATTAGTTACCTGACAGAATATGACTTTCAGAGATTTTCAACATTGACAATTGTAACAGTGTTATCTTTTTCTTTTAATGTATTTGTTTGTCTTTTGTTTCCATTGAGGAGTCTAAACCTGATGGATTGGTGGCTGATTCATCAGCAGGTAAATTTATTTAAAGCATATATATATTTCCTTTTCCTTCCATGTTTTTCTTTGATGCCTGCTAAATTTTTTTTTTGTGGTTCTATTTTATGGCTCTAAAAGAATGAAAATAATGCTGATATTCTAGGTTTAGAAAGGTACTGGTGGACTTTATAATTTAATCAGTCAGCTCAAATTTTTGTATTTTTTAGTTTATTATTTTCTAAAGTTAGAAATAAACTTCTGGAATAGTACAGTGAAATGGTTGTTTAATATAAGGTTAAATCTGTTGTAAGGAGTTATGTACTCTTCTTGCCTAGAAATACAATGATGGAGCTAGCCTCTGTACAAGCTGTCTTTTACTGGAGGAATGCTCAGTGAATATTGTAAATATGTTTTGAGGTTACTTACTGTATTTAATTTCTCTCTGAAATCTCTTTCTTTTATGAGAATGAAGTATTAGCAGTTGACTAATTGTTTTATTCAAGGCGTCAATCATTCTTAAGCCATTTCTAATTTTATCACACTTTATAACTAGTTTTATTAGAGAAGCAGAATATATTCCTTTTTGTTCAGTTGACAGATGCGGAAAAATAACTCAAATGTGAAAGCAAAACAACTTTAAACAAATATTTACAGATTATTGGGGAAAATTCTAAATATTTCTTTCTTTGGTTTAAAATGTTTGTAAACTATGACTTGTGCCTTAGATGAGTCAAAGATACTTAATTTTTGAGATGTGAAAAAATGCTCTGCTTTTTTTGTAACTGGGTAAGACTCATGTTTATTGTTAACTACTGCAATGATTATAAGTAATTACAATTTAATAAATGTAATTAACATTGTATTTAAATAACTGCTTCACTTTTTGTAGAGCTACAGTCTTTGGAACAACAATTAGAAGAAGCCCAAACAGAAAATTTTAATATTAAGCAAATGAAAGACTTATTTGAGCAGAAAGCAGCCCAACTTGCTACTGAAATTGCAGGTAAATGGGACCAGAATTTCCTAGTAAATAAGTCGGTCTTATTGTCTTTTGACCATTATATATCCTAGAAGTAAACATGTTATATTAATATGATAAGACAGTTGTTATAGACTGTGGTAATGGTTAATGGAATTTAATGATAACAGGGTTGTTACCTAAATTAATTTCTCTTTCCCCTCACCTCATCCCTTCAAAGGACTTGTTTTTCTCTGTAGAATTCTTTTTGAATTTTAGAAAAGGCGAATTTTCTTTTGTTGTATGCTTAGAGATTAGCTTACAAGTATAAGTAAAATTTTGAAGAAATTAAATAATATAATACAGATTCAACATTTGATTATGTTATCAATTATATGTATTCTTTTAAGTAAAATATTGTATTTGATTAAATATACACTAAAGATCAATGCTAAATAGTTAGTATTATGTGGACAAAACCAGATTTGATCATTTTTAAGTTTGGCTTTTAATATAATCAAAAGTATAGTTTCATGGTATTATGTATGTATGGTTATATAAGAATGTACATTTGAATTAGAGTAATATATATTTGTATAAAGTAATAGTCAGGAATTTATAAAACTGTCCTTCCTTAAAGTTAATATAATGAAACTAGTATTTATATAACTATCTTTAGATATAAAGTCAAAATATGATGAAGAAAGGAGTCTTCGAGAAGCTGCTGAACAAAGAGTGACACATCTGACAGAAGAATTGAACAGAGAGGCTACTATAATTCAAGACCTGAAGACTGAACTGGTAATTTAGAAACCATTTATTGAGATGTACCTTTGTAATTTTCTAAGTTAAAAAACAAATACATGCTCTGAAGGGAAATTTTTAAAAATATAAACCAGTTGTCATTAAATCGACTCCGACTCATGGCGACCCCCTGTGTGTGTCAGAGTGGAACTTTGCTCCATAGAGTTTTCAGTGACTCAGTTTTTGGAAGTAGATCACCAGGCCTTTTTTCTGAGGTTTCTCTGGGTTAGCAACCTTTTGGTTAGCAGCTGAATTTCCTAACTGTTTGCACCACCCAAGGATTCCTTTAAAAATATAATTTGAGTAAAATGGAGGAAATAAGAAATCCTGTAGAGTTCTACCTACGTATATGTACTACATGTGTTTTTTAAAAATGGAATTTTTTAATGCATAATTTATGACCTTAGCATTTTTGTTGTTTCTGTCTAAATAACCATCTGTCTTTTTAGTGGTTTCCATGCCTGTATCTCTGATCCTGACTTTCCCTTGAGCTTTAGTTTTTATATATCCTGCATTTCTAGCTTTCACTTCAAATTCAATAAGTATAAAATTAATTGTATTTCCTTCATAGTTGTATTTCTTTCTTTTTAAATTGTACTTTAGATGAAGCTTTACAGAACAAACTAGTTTCTCATTAAACAGTTAGTACACATATTGTTTTATGACGTTGGTTAACAACCCCATGACATGTCAGTACTCTCCCTTCTTGACCTTGGGTTCCCTATTACCAGCTTTCCTGTCTCCTCCTGCCTTCTAGTCCTTGTCCCTGGGCTGTTGTGCCCCTTTAGTCTCATTTTGTTTTATGTTTTAATCTTTGGCTAAAGGGTGAACCTCGGGAGTGACTTCATTACTGATCTAAAAGGATGTACAGGGGCCATTCTCACAAGGTTTCTCCAGTCTCTGGTCTTTTTTTTGAGTTACAATTTTGTTCTACATTTTTCTCCAGCTCTGTCTGGGACCCTCTCTTGTGATCCCTGTCAGAGCAGTCAGTGGTGTATTAGCTGGGCATCATCTAGTTTTACTGGACTCAGTCTGGTGGAAGCCGTTGTAGATGTGGTCCATTAGTCCTTTCCCTTGTGTCTTGTTTTCTTCATTCTCCCTTGCTCCCAAAGGGGTGAGACCAGTGGAGTATCTTAGATGGCCGCTCACTGGCTTTTAAGACCCCAGACGCTACTCACCAAGGTAGAATGTAGAACATTTTCTTTATAAACTGTGTTATGCCAATTGAGCTAGATGTTCCCCGAGACCATGGTCCCCACAGCCCTCTGCCCAGCAGTTCGGTCCCTCAGGGAGTTTGGCTGTGTCTATGGAGCTTCCATGACCTTTCCTTGTACAAGTTGTGCTGGCTTCCCCAGTATTGTGTACTGTCTTACCCTTCACCAAAGTTACCACTTACCTATTGTCTATCTAGTGTCCCCCCTCCCACCCCTCCTCTCCCTTGTAACCATCAAAGATTGTTTCTTTTTGTGTGCAAACCTTTTCACGAGTTTTTACAGTAGTGGTCTATTACAATATTTGTCCTTTTGTAATTGACTTATTTCACTCAGCATAACGCCCTCCAGATTCATCTGTCTTATGAGATGCTTCACAGATTCATCATTGTTCTTTTAGTTGTATAGTATTCCATTATGTGTATGTACCATAGTTTGTTTATCCATTCATCTGTTGATGGGCATCTAGGTTGTTTCCATCTTCTTGCTGTTGTGAACAATGCTGCAGTGAACATGGGTGTGCATATGTCTATTCGTGTGATGGCTGTTACTTCTCTAGGATATGTTTCTAGGAGTGGGATTGTTATAGCTGTATTTCTGTCATGGACATCATGCATCATCAACACTCTCCTCAGTCTTAACCTTGAATCTATCCTTTACTCCTTTCTGTCCTTTATTTAGCACTTAATAAATACATAAATAAATGGATCCATTACATCAACCGGCAGCAAACTGTGATTATGTTTACATATGCTGCTGCTTCATTTTTATTCCTCATTTCCTAGGATGGGACATGAAGGAATGTAGCATCTATTGTGTGACTGTAATGACCAATAGGCTTAGTCTGTGAAGGAGAGAAAAAAAAGTAAAGCACTAAAGATATTTATGAATTTGCTAGTGTTGCACCTTGAGGGGTAACATTAAATTTGAGATAGAGAGAGCAGAAAGAGGAGGTGGCTTGTTGGGGGGCGGGTATCTGTGATTAATGTTTTGAATCCAGTAATTGATTTTAGATATTGTTTTCATTTTGATTTCTTTGAGTGAAACCATTCTAAAAGCTTGTGCTAATTAGCTTTTCACTTTTAATTACAATGTGTTGCTTCACAGCTTCAGAGACCTGGTATAGAAGATGTTGCTGTGCTTAAGAGAGAACTTGTCCAAGTTCAAACACTAATGGACAGCATGACCTTGGAACGTGAGAGAGAATCTGAAAAACTGAAAGATGAATGCAAACAGTTACAAGCAGAATATGCTAACTCAGAGGTAATGAAGTTCAGTGTACTTAAATGTGATTTATATTAACTTGTTTAGCATATACTGTTGAGTGAAGTTGAGATTCAAGATTTTTCTGATTGGCCTACCAAAACAGTAATTTGCCTTTCTTTCATTGGATCTGAGTAATATTTGTATACAGTCCGTGTGGTCTGATCATCAACATGTTTTATCGTGGACTTGTAAAAGTAGACACCTGGAGAGAAATATTTGCATAAAATAATATTACTCTAATAAATTATATATATTGTGGAGAGATGGTATTTAAACTTAAATTTACTTAAGGCTAGTCGGTAAGTGTTAATTGGGTTTATCTCAGTTTGGGTAGAGGTAAAGAAAGAATGATTTCATTTTCTACAACTGTTGTACCAACACTGCTTAGAAAACGTATTTAGAGAAGACTTATTTTCTAATAGGCTTATTTCTGATTGGTAGATTTATTAAATGAGAGAGTTGAAAGAGGTCTTAAAAATCATCTCATCTAACACTCCATCTAGGAGTCCTCTTTTTAGTATCCCTGGTAGGTATCCACAGCCCTTGCTAGGTGGTGTGCTTATTTCTTCCGAAGTCAGCCATGCTATTGAGTTGACATTTGTTTCCCTGTGGTTTAGATGCACTGAATAGAATAGATGCACAGAATAAATTGTTGCTGTTTCCCACATGAGGAATTTGAAGACCCTTCATATTTACCTTGAGTCTTTTCTCTTCCAGGATAAACATTCTCAGTTCCTTTTATCATTTCTCACATGACATGACAGGTTCATAAATCCTTTATATAGTTATGTCAGCAGATGATGAGCTCTAAGATATGTAATAAAGATATTTGCTTAAAAATACTAGTCTTTGTCCTTTTTACTGTATTATTAGAGATACTTTGTTATGACTGATATCACTTTTAGTTCTTTAGTTCCCTTCTGTGATGCTGACCTCTGTTTTTCATAGTTTCTGTTTAAAAAGTTGTTAATAGTGACATTTCAATTTGCATTTCTTTCTTAAATTTTTTTAGCTGGTGTCTTAGTTATCCAGTATTGCTATAACAGAAATAGTACAGGTGACTGGCTTTAACAAACAGAAATTTATTCTCTCACAGTTTAGGAGGCTAGAAGTCCGAATTCAGGGCACCAGCTCTAGGGGAAGACTTTCTCTTTGTTGGCTCTGGGGGAAGGTCCTTATTCCTTGACTCTTTGGTGATCATGTGGTATGGCATCTATCTTCTCTCATCTCTGCTCCCTTGCTTGCTTGTTTTATCTCTTTTATATCTCAAAAGAGATTGAGGGAAGACACACCCTACACTAATCCTGCCTCACTAAAGTAAGAAAGACAACCCATTCCCAAATGGAATTATATCCACAGGCATAGAGGTTAGGATTTACAACACTTTTTTTCTTTTTTTCTTTTGATACAGTTCAATCCATTTTCTCACCTCTGCTACTTGGCTTGCTTGTTTAAACTCTTTTTATATGTCAAAAGAGATTGACTCAAGATACACTCTGCACTAATCCATTACACTATGATATATAATAAAGATATTTGCCAAAAAATACTTGCCTTTGTACTTTTTACTTTATTATGAAAGATATTTTGTTATGACTACTATCACTATTAATTCTTAAGCTCCCTTATGTGATGTGGACCTCTGTTTTTCATGTTTTCTGTTTAAAAAGTGGTTTTAGTGACATTTCAATTTACATTCCTTGAAGTTTTTTAGCTGTGATCTAAACACCGTTCTATTCATAAATAGTAATATGTTAATAAGCTATGGGGTATAAATATTATAGAAAACGCACAGCTATTCATTTTTTATTTTACTTCTCGCTCTGTCTTATCATAGGAACCCTAGTGGCTCAGTGGTTAAGCATTTGGCTGCTAACTGAAAAGGTCAGTGGTTCAAACCCACCAGCTGCTTTTCAGGAGAAAGATATGGCAGTCTGCTTCTGTAAGGATTACAGCCATGGAAAACCTATGTGTCAGATCTACCCTGTCCTTTAGGGTTTCTATGAGTCGGAATTAACTTGACATTTATGGTTTTTTTTTTTTTTTTAATATCTTATCAATGGGCGAATGGTGAGAGTTTATGGAAATAACATGTATAGGCGTGTGAGGCTTCATCACGCTTAAAACTTCAGACTTCAAATGCAGATTTCCCAAAAGTGAGCTCCATAGTGAAATAGTGTGTAAAATAACCAGTTGATGAGTCATAGTGACTCCATTTGTACCAAGTAGAACTGGGCTACATAGAGTTTTCAGTGGCTGACTTTCGGAAGTAGATTGCCAGACCTTTGTTTCGAGGTGTACCACCTAGGGATTCCCAGTAGTGCATAATCTCCAATTTTTTTTCAAACAATTTCAGAAGTTCATGAACTTAATGAAGCCAGTATTATTATGGTAGTATTACTAGTCAGCATAGGCAATGATAAACTTATAAGTACAAATGTGGAATCAAGAAGAGGATAAATCAAAGAAGTATCATGAGGAAAAAACCCATTAAGATCATGTTGAAGTAGAAATACCTGAACCTGGGTGAACATGTTCATTAGTGATACAGTAATGGTATCTCTTCTTCAGTAAGAATTACTTTTGATGAAGTCATCCTGCCTACCCAGTATTGCTAAAATATTTGAAAAATTGCATTCCATTTTGATTAAAAAATTCCTTTAATATTATTTGAAATAAAAAAAAAATATGGTGACTAAATTTGAACCTAAGTAATGGCAGTTTTTGAATATATACTTTTTAAAGTATAATCCTCTCTGAATTTTCCAGCTAAGAATGGCCAGAAGGGAAATTTGAGCAAGGAAAAAATAAATTTATATATTTATTTGCATTTTGGAGAAAATATATATGGGAACATAATTCAACATGGTAGTGTGAAAATGCTTCTGAGTAGTATTTTATTTAAGAATTATCCTAAGTTTATTTTGTTGTTGTTGGTGTTAGGTACCATGGAGTCAGTTCCGACTCATAGTAACCCTGTGTACAACTAAATGAAACACTGTCCCATCCTGCACCATCCTCACAGTCATTGCTGTTTGAACCCATTTTTGTAGCCACTGTGTCATTTCATCTCGTTGAGGATCTTCCTCTCTTTCTCTGAACCTCTACTTTACCAAGCATGTTTTTCTCCAGGGACTCATCCCTCCTGATAACATGTCCAAAGTACTTGAGACGAAGTCTCACCATCCTTGCTTCTAAGAAGCATTCTGGCTGTACTTCTGCCAAGACAGATTTGTCCGTTCTTCTGGCAGTCCATGGTATATTCAGTATCCTTCGCCAATACCATAATTAAAAGGCATCAGTTCTTCTTTGGTCTTCCTTATTCATTGTCCAGCTTTTGCATGCATATGTGGAATTTGTAAATAAAATGGCTTGAGTCAGACACACCTCAGTATCAAACTGACATCTTTGCTTTTTAGTACTTTACGAGGTCTTTTGCAGCAGATTTGTTTACTGGAATGCATCATTTGATTTCTTGACTGCTGCTTCCATGGGTATTGATTGTGGATCCAAGTAAAATGAAATCCTTGAAAATGTCGATCTTCATTTATCATGATGTTGTTTGCTTTATATTGTGGTGTAATCCATACTGAAGGCTGTAGTCTTTGATCTTCATCAGTTAGTACTTCAAGTCATCTTTGCTTTTCAGCAAGCAAGGTTGTGTCATCTGCATATCGCAGGTTGTTAATGAGTCTTTCTCCAGTCCTGATGCCGTGTTCTTCATATAGTTCAGCTTCTCGGATTATTTGCTCAGCATACAGATTGAATAAGTATGGTGAAAGGATACAATCCTAACACACACCTTTCCTGATTTTAAACCACACAGTATCCCCTCGTTTCTTCAAACGACTGCCTCTTGGTCTATATCCAGGTTCCTCATGAGTACAATTAAGTGTTCTGGAATTCCTGTTTTTCACAATGTTACCCATAATTTGTTATGATCCACACAGTCGAATACCTTTGCATAGTCAATAAAAAACAGGTAGACATCTTTCTGATATTCTCTGCTTTCAGCCATGATCCACCTGACATCGGCATGATATTTCTCATTTCATGTCCTCTTCTGAGTCTGGCTTGAATTTCTGGCAGTTCCCAGTCGATGTACTGCTGCAACCGCTTTTGCATTATCTTCAGCAAAATTTTACTTGTGTATGATATCAGTGATATTTGATAATTTCCATACTCTGTTGGATCACCTTTCTTTGGAATGGGCACAAATAAGGATCTGTTCTAGTCAGTTGGTCAGGTAGCTCTCTTCCAAATTTCTTGGCATAGAAGAGTGAGGGCCTTCAGGGCTGCATCCATTTGTTGAAACTCTCAATTGATATTCCATCAATTCTGGGAGCCTTGTTTTTCTCCATTGCCTTCAGTGCAGTTTGGACTTCTTCCTTCACCATCCGTTCTTCATCATATGCTACCTCCTAAAATGGTTGAACATCGACCAATTTTTTTTGGTATAGTGACTCTGTGTATTCGTTCATCTTCTTTTTTTAATTTTTATTTATTTATTTTATCTTATTGTAGTTTAAGTGAAAGTTTACAATTCAAGTTAGTCTCTCATACAAAAATTTATACATACATTGTTATGTGACCCTAATTGCTCTCCCTATACTGTGACAGCACACTCCTCCTTTCCACCCCTGATTTTCCATGTCCATTCAGCAAGCTCCTGACACTCTCTGCCTTCTCATCTCACCTTCGGACAGGAGGTGCCCGTTTAGTCTCATGTATCTACTTGAGCTAAGAAGCACGCTCTTCCAAGTATCATTTTATGTCCCATAGTCGAGTCTAATCTTTGCCTGAAGAGTTGGCCTCAGGAGTGGCTTTTGTGCTGGGTTGACAGAGAGTCTGGGGGCCATGCTTTCTGGGGTTCCTCCAGTCTTAGACCATTAAGTCTAGTCTTTTTACTAGAATTTGAGTTCTTCACCCCACTTTTCTCCTGCTCCATCAGGGACTCTGTGTTGTGTTGCCTGTCAGGATGGTCATGGGTGGTAGCCGGGCACCATCTAGTTCTTCTGGTCTCAGATTGATGCAGTCTCTGGTTTATGTGGCCCTTTCTGTCTCTTGGGCTAATACTTGCCTTGTGACTTTGATGTTCTTTATTCTTCTTTACTCCAGGTGGGTTGGGACCAATTGATGCATCTTAGGTGGCCTCTTGCTAACTTTTAAGACCCCAGATGCCACTCACCAAAGTAGGATGCAGAACATTTTCTTAATAAACTTTGTTATGCCAGTTGACCTAGATGACCCCTGATAGCATGGTCCCCAGACCCCCACCCCTGCTTCTCTGTCAAGGTGTTTGGTTGTATTCAGGATACTTCTTAGCTTTGGTTTAGTCCAGTTGTGCTGACTTCCCCTGTAGTATGTGCTGTCCTTCCCTTTACCTAAGATAATTCTTGTCTATTATCTAGTTAGTGAATAACCCTTTCCTTCCCTCCCCACCCTCGTAACCATCAAAGAATGTTTTCTTTTGTGTTTAAACCTTTTCTGGAGTTCTTATAATAGTGGTCTTATACAATATTTGTCCCTCTGTGACTGATTAAATTCACTGAGCATAATGCCTTCTAGATTCCTCCACGTTATAAGGAGTTTCACGGATTTATCATTGTTTTTTATCGTTGCGTAGTATTCCATTGTGTGACTGTACCATAATTTGTTTATCCATTCATCCGTTGATGGGTACCTAGTTTGTTTTCCATCTTTTTGCTATCGTGAACAGTGCTGCATTAAAAATGGGTGTGCCTGTATCGTGTGATGGCTCTTATTCCTCTAGGATATATTCCAAGGAGCGGGATTGCTGGATCATATAGTACTTCTATTTCTAGCTTTTTAAGGAAGCGCCAAATTGTTTTCCAAAGTGGTTGTACCATTTTACATTCCCACCAACAGTGTATAAGTGTTCCAGTCTCTCCACAGCCTCTCCAACATTTATTATTTTGTGTTTTTTGGATTAATGCAAGCCTTGTTGGGGTGAGATGGTATCTCATTATAGTTTTGATTTGCATTTCTCTAATGACTAATGATTGTGAGTATTTCTTCATGTGTCTGTTAGCTGCCTGAATGTCTTCTTTGGCGAAGTGCCTGTTTGTATCCTTTGCCCGTTTTTTAATTGGGTTATTTTGTCTTTTTGTTGTTGAGGTTTTGCAGTATCTTGTAGATTTTAGAGATTAGATGCTGATCGGATATTGTCGTAACCAAAAATTTTTTCCCAGTCTGTAGGTTGTCTTTTGACTCCTTTGGTGAAGTCTTTTGATGAGCATAAGTGTTTGATTTTTAGGAGCTCCCAGTTATCTAGTTTCTCTTCTGGTGTTTGTGCATTGTTATGGTTCGTATTCTGTTTATGCCATCCTTTCATCTTCTTTTGATACTTCCTGCATCATTCAGTATTTTAGCCATAGAATCCTTCAGTATTGCAATTCAGGGCTTGAATTTTTTCTTCAGTTCTTTCAGCTTGAAAAATACTGAGCTTGTTCTTCCCTTTTGGTTTTTTCTAAGTCCGTGTCTTTGCCCATTCCATTATAATACTTTACTTTGTCTTCCTGAGCTGCCTTTTGAAATTTTCCATTCACCTCTTTTTCTTCCTCATTTCTTCCATTCACTTTAGCTACTCAAGAGGAAGTTTCAGAGTCTCTTCTGACATCCATTTTGGTCTTTTCTGTCTTTTTAATGACCTTTTTCTTTCTTCGTTTATGATTTCCTTGATGTCATTTCACAACCAACTCGTTTGGTCTTCAGTCGTTAGTGTTCAATGCGTCAAATCTATTCTTGATATGGTCTCTGATTCAGGTGGGATATACCCAAGGTGATACTTCAGCTCTTGTGGGCTTGTTCTAATTTTCTTCAGCTTCAGTTTGGACTTGCATATTAGCAATTGATGGTCTGTTCCACAGTCAGCACCTGGCCTTTTTCTTACTCGTAATACTGAGCTTTTCCATAGTCTCTTTCCACAAATGTAGTTGATTTGGTTCCTGTGTATTGCATCTGGTGAGGTCCATGTGGATAGTTGCCGTTTATGTTGTTGAAAAAAGGTATTTGCAATAAAGAGGTCGTTGGTCTTGCAAAATTCTATTACGTGACCGCTGACATTGTTTCTGTCACCAAGACTATATTTTCCAACTACCAATCCCTCTGTTTCCAACTTTCACATTCTAATCACCAGTAATTATCAATGCATCTTGATTGCATGCTTGAATAATTTCAGACCAAAGAAGTTGGTAAAAATCTTTAATTTCTTCATCTTTGGCATTAGTGGTTGGTGTGTAAATTTGAATTATAGTTATACTAATTGGTTTTCCTTGTAGGCATATGGATATTATCCCATCACTGACAGTTATACTTCAGGATAGATCTTGAAGTATTATTTTGGACGATGAATACAATGCCATTTGTCTACAATTTGTCATTCCTGGCATAGTAGAGCATATGATTATCTGATTAAAAATGGCAAATACCAGTCCACTTCAGCTCACTGATGCCTAGGATATTGATGTTTATGCTTTCCATCCATTTCATTTTTGGTGACCTCCAGTATTCCTAGATTTATATTTTGTACATTTGTTGTCTAGGTTATTAATGGATGTTTGCAGCTGTTTTTTCTCATTTTGAGTTGTGTCACATCAGCAAATGAATGTACTGTAAGTTTTACTCCATCCGTGTCATTAAGGTTGATGCTACTTTGAGGAGGCAACTCTTCACCAATCGTATTTTGAGTGCCTTCCAACCTGAGGGACTCATCTTCCAGCACTATATCAGACAAGGTTCCGTTTTTACTCATAAGGTTTTTACTGGCCAAGTTTTCCAGAAGGAGACCACTAGGTCCCTCTTCCTAGTCTGTCTTAGTCTGGAATGTCCACTGACAACTGTCTACCAAAGCTTAATTTGGGGAGTTTTAAAAAAATTAGTATTTTCATGTAGATTTTAATGTCTTTATATGTACTGAGAAGCAGTCAATAAAAATGAAAAAGTTACGATTAGAGTTTACAGAAGACTCGGGGTAAAAGTATTTTTTGTTTCTACCATTGTTCTTTTGTCAACATGGCTAATTGTAGAAAACAGTGATTTTTGTTTTTTACTTTAGAAAAGATATTTCTGAAAAAAAAAGAAAAATGGCTTAGAATTTTGTTTTTTATGTCTTAACTTTGTTCAGGTTTTTATAATACTTACAGTTTTAAGTATTTGAAATAAAGTTAGAAGTAAATGATTTTATTCTTGCTGAATAATTGATTAGATAATTTAATATTTCATTATATTTTTAGTAAAACTAGGATAACACTCCCTACTTATTTGTAGTGATGATGAATGAAACCCTGGTTATGTTATTTTGAAAAATTTTAGAGAGGTAATATTGTCATTGAAAACAAACTCTTTTTGAGCACCACTAGGTTTTGGATACTGTACTAGAAACTTTAAATACATGGTCTCATTTATTTCTTAAAACCTTGTAAGTTAAGTATTAGGTCTGTTTTACCTATGAGAAGTTTGAGGCTCAGTGAGGTTAAATAACCTTTTCAAGGTCAAGTATCTAACGTAAAGGAGCTAGGATTGAACCCAGGTCTTACCCAAATCCTGTGTTCTTTTCTCTATGTCATGTTGTCTGCCACTTTAGGTGGTCTCATGATTGCCTTATAAGTAAATTTGTGTTATTAATCTTGACCAAATACTTGTTACTCCTTCTTTTACTTTGCCGTATTTTATAGTCATATTTGTATTGAGTAATAGCTTTTTTGAGTTATGTCTCATACCATTTCCATATGAAAAACAATTTTTCCATCTTTATTATTTGTTTATAATTCCATTTGTTTTTAGCTTCTGCTTACTCTTTGAATATATGGTATGTATTTTATTAATTTATTAAAATTCATTTCTGTTCTCAGTTGAGTGTATTGGTAAATTGTAGCACTTTTCTAGAAAACTAGCACTTTTCTAGAACTTACTAGAAAAAATTATTACATATGTCACTGCTTTTTTTGAACCTAAATGTAGGCATGAGAAACAAAACATATTAAAAGGAATTAAATAAGCTAAAAATGCAATGACTTATTTTTCCTTAGAGCTGAAGATACATAATCTGGTGTGCGTTGTTAAAATTTGTTCTTGTGTTCATTACTTTCATTGAATATGAATTCATTGACCATTTTTTTGTCTAGATATTTTAGAAAGCATATAGAAAAATAACTCATTCAAAAGCATACAAAAATATTTTATAAATATAAATAATTAGCTGTTATATAGATTGAAGATTGAGGATTTAAAAGTTAAAAAGTAGTATATTTAGAAATCTACAGTATTAAAGCTATCAAAGCTGTAATCAACTTATATTTGATGTGGTCTTTAACGGAAATGATTTTTAAAACATTTATATTTCAATAAATTAATTTAAATCAGTGTTTAAAGCTGAAATGGCTATAAAGATATACAGTAAGCACAACTATATGCATATATAACTATTAAAAAGAGAATTTATCTTTTAAAAGTATGCTAATATAAGAGACCAGATTTGGCAGTATGTGTGAACATTTTTATTGTGTGTTTAATGTGTCTGTCAGTCCTGACTTCCACCTTTCATCCATCATTTTATTGTTATTTTTTTTCTGCTTTCTAATGGAGTTGCTTAAATTTGAGGTAATGTGTTTTTGGAAGGCTTGTCAATATTAGTATACCCTTAATGCAGTACCTTTATCATCATATGGCATTTCCCGTTTTAAGGAAGTTTTGGAACTTCAACAACATTCTCATTTTTGTTTTATTAATGAAGTAAGTTTGAATCATCTGTAGATGATTATTTACTAATAGTAATAGACTATTAAAACAATAATTTTAATTCTAATGCACCAGCCGGATGGTTGCTTGAAATACTTTTATTTAATTATTTTGTAATTTAAAGTCTTTTAGTAAAAATTCATTATTGAATTCAATAATGTGGCTTCAAGGAAGTGCAAACTGTTTTATAGGTTCTAATATACTATTTCCACAGGGGCAAATATCTCTTAACTCCTTGGAAGTAAAATCTTTTATTCCATTAGGGAGTATTTATTGAGCACCTGCTAAGGACCAGGAACTATTTTAAGTGTCAGGAATACGAAAGTGAATTAGACCGGGTGCCTGCTCACATAAAACTTGAATCCCTTTTTGGAGGTCAAACAGTACATATACTAAATGCTTTTAATATATTCTTATAAATGCTTTCATAATGCTAACACCTAAAGAGCATATAAAAACATATAGCTATGAAATATAACAAGATATTTTTGAATATATTTACTTTATATTTTCCTTATTTAGTTTCTTTTGCATGTTGAAGTTTATTAGCAAGATAGGCATTAGATAGATGTTACATTTGGCTTACTGTATTTTATAAACTTTGAAGTGGAATCATGGTGTTTCAATGAAATATACACACAATTTGCATTTTAATATAAGCCATTATTTCTGTATATTGTGTGTCAGACACTGTGCAAAATCCTTTGGTAAGATATTTACAAGTAGGGATTTAAGTGTGGTAATTTACATTATTTTGTGATAAATTGGCATTTGTGCTACATGATTAAAACATAATTTAAAATAGCTGAATTGTTCCTAATGTATCTGTCAACATCCATAATGTTACTAACAGAAAATGATTCTGAGAGTCAAAGTTCTTAGAAGTAGTAATTTGAAATTACAACACCCATATCCATGTCAGTTACATGATCACTTTAAAGCAGAAGATATTAGGGTACACCTTTAACTTGAACACAGTTAAAAATACATGAATATTTAAACATTTTCTTCTTTGAAGTATGTGAAAAAAACATGTAAATAGTTGTGCTGTATATTATATTGAAACACTTCGTATAAGGTGTAACTAAGAAATAATGTGACAGATTGTCTTTTCAGTGTATCAGAATTAGTACATTTAAATGAATGTTCTCCATCAAAGGTCGGGCTGGGCACATATCTCAGACATGCTGCCATTCCTGACAACATTTTTGAAACTTCAAAACCAGCTTGGGAAATGCATAAAAAAATTAATTTCAATAATTTCTGGTTATTAAAATAAACCCAAGTGTTTGATCATCAGTTCAGTTGCCCACCTTGTTTATTAGGCTGTTTCCGAAACTGAAAACTAAAACCACTATAAATGGATGAAGATATACCACCACTGAGGATCCTTAAAAAAAAAAAAAAAAAAAGAAAAAAGTGTGGCATGTACTCTGGGTGTCCAGAAGAGTAGCAGAAGATCTCTTGAGCAGTAGTGTCACTGTCACAATAAGTTAGTTGCCTTCTCAGCTTTCTCACTTGAACACAGAGGTAGTATTTGTAATAATGTATGGTATATGTGACTGCTGGTGTGTTTATTAAGAAAGAAATTTATTTATTTATATCTCTTCCATATTATGGAGCTCTGGTGGCACAGAGGTTAAGAGCTACAGCTGCTAACCAAAACATTGGCAGTTGGAATCCACCAGCCACTACTCGGATAAACCTATAGGACAGTTCTCTGTCCTGTAGGGTTGCTCTGAGTCGGAATTGACTCAGTGGCAATGGGTTTTACTTAGTAACAAAGAATATAGGCAGTGAAAATTGTAACTTTGAGAATGTAAAAAGTAAAACCAGTAAGCAATATTAGAAATACGAAGTTCTTTTACTAATGCCACTCGCAGGAAACCATACCCAAAACGTAGTACTTAATCTTTCTAATAGCTGAGGCTTTCATGTATAGGAATTTTGTATTTCTAAGATTTGTGCTACCTGTCTTTATCTTATATTATTTTTAACTGATAAAATGATTGTTTTGATAATAGATGTTAATTTCATGTTTTAAAAAGTATTCAAATGCATTCAAGCAAATTCATGTCCAGCTGTTATACCTGATGATACAGTGATCCAGTTTGACAAAACTATATGGAGCATCAATTTGGTTACTTCTTTGGACAAAAAATGTTTTCATTACAGTTAGAAAAGTGATTCACCAAGATCAAACTTTGTTAGATGTTTGCATATATACGTTTTTAAAGGAAAAGGAAAAGGCTATGCTATAAAATTGAGAGAAAGTATATGTAGACATAACTTGTATATCCTCTTTAAACTCAGAGGGTTAAAGAACAGAATTTAAAAGTCAGTAAATTCAGATTTACAGTTTGGTGCTTATTTCAGACACATAAAGTAGGATGCCACTTTTTCATTTCATGTATTAAGTAAGTGAGGGTGGTGCATCTTGGACAAGTTTAAAAAATCAGTTTGTAGCCAAAAAAGGTGTAGGGTGGCAGTGGAGGTGTTAGGATGAAGAACCAAGTTAAAACTTCTAAGGATTATTTCAGTTTAAGAACAACAACAATAATAAAAATCTATGTAATCTTAAAACTTTTGTATACTATTTCTGTTTTCATTTCAGTTTGCTCTAATTATTATTATTATTTTTATTTAGGCTACAATAAGCCAGCTAAGGAGTGAACTTGCCAAAGGTCCCCAGGAAGTTGCTGTGTATGTGCATGAACTACAAAAACTTAAAAGTTCAGTTAATGAATTAACACAAAAAAATCAGGTGAGAATTTTAAATCTACATGTAGTGTGAATTGATTTTATGTATCTTAAATTTTAATCTTGTGATTTTATATTGGCACAGTAGCAGTATGACTTATTCTGTATTTTTAATGTTAATATTTTTCCCTTTTCTTTATAAATAAGAGATAATATTTCATTTTTGGGGGGGAGTAATGGTATTAGTACTTTTTGTCTGTGTCTTTTTTGGTGGTTGGGGAGCAGTGAGTTATTAAACCCTTTTATTTGATTGTGAATGTGTTGGCTTGCCTTAATAATTTGAACCTAATGTTTTGGTAAAACATAACAAGGAAAAAGTCAAGAAAGAAAAGATAGGAAAAAGAGATACATATAATTGGCTGTAAACTTTTAGCTTAGTAGTTGATTGTGCTATTGCTGATAACTCTTGTTTTAATTTCTATTTGCTGACATAGCAAGGAGCCAAAGAATAAGAATCTTGCCTGAGTGCCTTATAATCTTTAGTATGTTCCTGTCTGATCTTGTAATGCATCTTCTAATCTGGCCATGCAAAATGTGTTTGACCTTGGAAGTGTTTGTATGAATGTTCTAACTATAAGTCTATTCAGTTTTTTGAAGGTAATATTTGTATAACTATTATACTGTGCATAGGTACACTAAGCAAGAGGCACAGCGGGCAAATCCTACTTTATTGTTAACTGTGTGGTAATGATCAGCATGAATCTACTCCTACCTAGAAAAGGATCCAATCCTCACCTTCCCATTTGTTCATCCTCATCACCAGCCAGTCCAAGCAGTACTCCCTCATCCCCAGCCACCCAGGGCCAGATCAAGGGGTACCAGCCTCAAGCACAGGAGTCCACATGACTGCTTGCACTTCAGGCCAGCTGGTGCCTTCTCTGTCTCATCCCCAGCCAACTGGGGCAGGTCAGTGGGCATTGGCCACAACCTTGGAAATCTACATGATTTCACCAATTCAGACCAGGTGACCACTTCTCTAATCCTAGCCACTCTGACATAGATCAGGGCACACTAAAGTTAAAAGGACACAGTCCTTCAGACTGCCAAATAACCAGACACCAGCCCCTGCTGGCTCTCACTCCTCTGTAGGTTTGATAATTTCTTGCAACAACTCACAGGATATATGTAGAGTATCTATACTTACAGTTACCTATTTATTAGAACCAGAAAGGATACAAATGAAAAGACATAGGGTGAGGTATAGGAGGAGTCCCAGCATGAGGCTACCTTTGTACTCAGGGACACACAGCCCTCCTGATAGCAGATGTTCTCACCAATCCAGGAAGCCCAAGGAACTCTTCCCTGTTCAAACCGTTTTATTGACTTCATTGCATAGCCATTGGAGCCTCATTCCATAGCCATGATTGATTGAATCATTGAATATGCATGATTGATTGAATCTCGGCCCCCTCTCTTCTGGAGGTTAGTTGATGGGGGGAGGGAGGGGTGCGGTCTGTGTAGCCCTACTCATTTGCACAAAATTTTAAGTGTTGCCTGGGGGTTTTAGATAACAGAACACCTTGATAACTTAGGAAAAGCCAAGGGCTATCCTTCAGGAACCAAAGACAAAGACCAAATCAAGGTTTTTGTTTCACAATCGGTGATTAAAAACAAAAAAAAAAACTGTAAAGTGTCTTTTAAATTTAGGTACATTAATAAATTATAGTATATAATGAACTAAAATAAACTCTTGCCATTCAATGAACTGGTAAAATGTTGTATATAATATATTGGAACACAGACTGATATATTGTCATATGATTCATAAGAAGTTAGTGAACTTATAATCATGGTTTTTGTGTGTTTGTTAAATTAGGAAGCTCATATTTTTTCTTAGACAGAGGTTGACAGACTGAAAGCCTGCAGGCCAAATGTTTTTTTTCACCTGTTTCTGTAAATAAAGTTCTTTGGGAACATAGCCACTCCCGTTTGTATTATCTGTGACTGTTTTGTGCTATCATGACACAGCTGAGTAGTTGCAACAGAGGCCATATGGCCTGCAAACCTAAAAAATTTACTGTCTGTCTCTTTAAGAAAAAGTTTGCAGATCCTCCAAATGAGACTCAAAATGTAGTTTTTTTCCTAATATGTTGGAGGTAAATTGAAAATGAAGTAAAAATTATACCTGCCTCAAAAAATTAGGTAGTTTTCTATATTTTTCTCTCAAATGGGCATTTTGAGAGCATAAGGAACAAGTTCACAGTATTTTGTTAATAATTATTTCTTATAATTTAAATCTATATGTTATGGTATTATAATGTGTTAAAACAAAAATCATAGTGAGCCAATAATAGAAATTGCTCGAAGTTTATTTAATATACAATTTGTAAATCAGGGTAACATTTCAATTTAGAGAGTCAAAAATGTTCCAAAGAGGAAAGAAATTCCAAAGATTCTTACACGTTTCTTATTGACATTGCAATGGAAACAGGGCCAGAACAATGTTTATATAATAACAATTTACCCTAGTCTGACCTTGGAGTTTCTGTTTCTTGAAACTGACTGCATATAGATAATTCTTCAAAACAGCACAATGCCTAAGGCAAAACAAAAGGTATTTACTAATTTATCTAGATCATTGTTTGACTCAAACGTGATTTTAGGAAACCAGTTCTCTCCTGGCTCAAGGTCTAAAGATTATGTCAGGGCAAAGCTTGTGTAGGTCACCCCAACTTCCATGGAACCCAGAAATTTGGATTTCATAAGAATTAAAACTCCATTTCTCAAATGTTTCTCAGAATGACTTTATAGCCTTATTGACAATTTCCATTTGTTCATTTCATTCAGTAAGTATTTACTGAACTCTTTGTATGTGCTAGATACTATCTGACACATACTTTTTTATTTATTTATTTATTTTTTAATTTTTTTATTGTATTTCAGGTGAAGGCTTACAGAACAAATAGTTTCTCATGAAACAGAAGTA
>NW_004444055.1:6227217-6228972 GCF_000243295.1 Trichechus manatus latirostris | reverse complement strand
TTGACTACGCTCTTCGAATTGTGCTGTTATTCTCACTAAAGATGAAGGCTTACGGAACAAAATAGTTTCTCATTTAACAATTACTACACACGTTGCCCTATGACAATGGTTAACAATCTCACAACACATCAGCAATATCCTTAGTCAACCTTGGGTTCCCTATCACCAGCTTCCTTGTCCCCTTCTGCTTTCTGGCCCTTGTCACTGGACTCCTGTACCTCGTTAGTCTCATTCGGTTTTACGGGGCTGTCCACTCCCCTGACACATACTTTCTTAATGAAAAAAACAAAAACAAATATCTATACTGTCATGAATTGTACATTCTAGTGAGGTCAGCCAGGCAAATAATATATGCAATAAATAAGAAAATTAGAAAACAAGTGCTTTGGAAAAAATACACAAAGCAAGATAAAGGTCCTACTTAAGGGCAGTTTGTAATTTTAAATAGTTTGGTTAGGGTCGGCCTAATTGGAAAGGTGACATTTGAGCAAAGACTTGAAAGAGGTCCTCACCTTGCATTCCTTGCTTAGCCTTGCATTTGAAGCAGGTGAAACAGCCAATCCGAAGGTACTAAGATGGGAGAATGCTTGACGTGTTATAAGGACAGCAAGGAGGTCACTCAGCCTGGAGCAGAAATGAGTTTAGGGCAGGTAGCAAGGATGAGGTCAGAGAGAGAATACGTGACCACGTTTTGGAGGGTCTTATAAGCCTTTAAGGAGCCCCGGTGCCATAGTGGTTAAGAGCTGGGCTGCTAACCAAAAGGTTGGCAGTTCGAGTCTACCAGCTGCTCCTTGGAAGCCCTATGGGGCAGTTTTACTCTGTCCTGTAGGTTCAGTATGAGTTGGAATTGACCCGATGGCAGCAGGTTTGGTTTGGGTGTTTTTGGTGGCACAGTGGTTAAGGGTTTGACTGCCAAACCAAAGGTCAGTGGTTTGAATGTACCAGCTGCTCCAAAGAAGAAAGATGGGGCAGTCTGCTTCTGTGAAGATTATAGCCTTGGAAACCCTATGCGACAGTTCTGTTCTATCCTATGCATATAATAAGTGAGTATAATAAATGTCAACTAATTGACTCAACAGGTATATATATTGGCTTCTCATCCTGGCTATTTCCTTAGAAAACTGTGTCAAAATTTTGATCAGTATCTTATGTTTATATATGTTGTCTCAAAATGTGCAGTGTTAACAAGTCTAAGAACAAACTTTGACATTTGACTAGACTGGTTAATCCAGATCTTTGATTGAAGGTGTTTTTTATATTTTGAACTTGATAGTATTGAGTAAAATACAAAATAAGAGACTGGTAAGTGATTATCTTTAGATCATTATTTTTACATACTTAGAAATTTGAATTAATCTGACATTGTGACACTAAATAATGATCTTTATCAAGAAGAGCAAAAATAAAGAATCAGCAGCATCAGGATACTAAAGTAGTGAATGATATTGTTATGCTAAAGCCCTTACCAATTATGAAATTGCAAGCTAAAAATGAGAATTTCCATAGTGTATCATTATTCAAAACAATTTCTGTTGGTAAAAGGGTAGTTTTAATTTTTAATCCAAATGGAAGAATATAAACATGGTGCATACCCTAAAGAATCCAGTAGATTTTAATGCTTTCATTTCATATCAAAAGTTTGTTGGCAGCCTCCACTGGACTGAGTCCAGTACAGCTAGATGGTGCCTGGCTACCACCACTGACTGCTCTGACCAGGATCACAACAGAGGGTTCTGGACAGAGCTGGAGAAGGAT
>NW_004444055.1:6224999-6226585 GCF_000243295.1 Trichechus manatus latirostris | reverse complement strand
TAAAAAAAAAAATTAAAAAAAAAAAAAGTTTGTTGGCAATTCTTAAGTTATGTTAGTAGAGTTTAGTCAAGTGGACCAATAATAAAATTATAAATTAATGAACGATTATATCATTATATGACAATGTAATTCTTGACTAGAATATTTGCACTATTTTAATATTGAGTAAAACATTTATCGAAGCCAATATTGCTCTAAAGATTGTTTGAATAATTAATTAAAAATATTCGAGAAGGAAATAAATTATTAAATTGACATTTCAGATTTTGACTGAGAAATTACTGAAGCAAGAACTGGACTATACACAGTTAGAGGAGAAACATAATGAAGAATCTGTGAGTAAAAAGAATATACAGGCAAGCCTTCATCAAAAAGATCTAGATTGTCAACAGCTTCAATCAAGATTATCTGCATCTGAAACTTCGCTACAGAGAATGCAAGCAGAACTAGGTGAAAAAGGAGAAGCTACTCAAAAACTCAAAGAAGAATTATCAGAAGTAGAGACCAAGTACCAGCATCTTAAGGCAGAGTTTAAACAGCTACAACAACAGAGAGAAGAAAAGGAGCAGCATGGGTTACAACTCCAAAGTGAAATTAATCAAGTAAGAGATGATAGTTTTATTTATTGTAATCTCCCCTGTGGTTTCTCTTTCCTGTGCTTGGTGGTTATTTGATCATAATATAGTTGATTTTTAAAAATATTGTCGTTCTTTTAGACTATTAATTGCTACATACTATAGAGTTCAGTCAGTCTCATTTCCTTTAATTTCTATTTCCCTTAGCTGTAAGACGAGAAAAAATAGTAGTTTTGACCTTACAACTTTGTTGTGAAGTGTTCATGAATTGCGTATGATGGACCTGGCACATGGCAGGTACTCAGTAGGTATTAGCTTTTATAATTAATTCAAATTTTTGACCATCTTTTTTTTAAATTTTTTTATTTTTTTGTTGTAATCAAATGAAGTTTACATTTCAAGTTAGTCTCCCATACAGAATTTTTTTTTGTATGTTTTACATACATTGTTATGAGACCCCAACCGCTCACCCCATTCTGCAAAGCACACTCCTCCCCTCCGCCCCTGACTCCCCATGAAGATTCAACCAGCTCCTGACTCTCTGCCTTCCCATCTCACCTCTGGACAGAAGCCGCCCCTTTGGTCTCTTGTATGTACTTGACTAAGAGGCACATTCTTCACAAGTATCAGTTTATGTCCCATAGTCCAGTCCAATCCCTGTCTGAAGAGTTGGCCTGAGAAATTGTTTTAGTTCTGGGGTGATAGACCAGGGGCCATGCTTTCTGGGGCACCTCCAGTCTCAGTCAGACCATTAAGTCTGGTCTTACTAGAATTTGAGTTATGCATCCCATCATTCTACTGCTCCATCAGGGACCCTCTGTTGTGTTCCCTGTCAGGACGTTCATTGGTAGCCGGGCACCATCTAGTTCTGGTCCAGGCTGATGAAGTCTCTGGTTTATGTGGCCCTGTCTGTCTCTTGGGCTATTACTTTCCTTGTGTCTTCGGTGTTCTTTATTCTCCTTTACTCCAAGTGGTTGGGACCAGTTGATGCATCTTAGGTGGCCACTTGCA
>NW_004444055.1:6213412-6219959 GCF_000243295.1 Trichechus manatus latirostris | reverse complement strand
TTTTTAATTCTTTTATCTGATTTTTCCTCCAGTAAGTTGGCCTCAAGAGCTTTATCTTCAGTGTCACTAATTGTAACTTCTACTGCCTCAATTCTGCTCCTGTGACTTTGTATTGTGTTGTCTAAGTCTGAAATTTTGTTGTTAATCAACTGGATTTCTGATTGCTGTCTCTGTGGATTTTTGCAGCCTATTAAATTTGGCATTATGTTCTTGAACAACTTTTTAAGTTCCACTACTACTGTGTCTGTATATTCCCTGGCTGTTTCTTCATTCTGTCGAATGTCCTTTCTTATTTCACGAAGAGTTCTGTATATTAATCTTGTATTCTGCCTCTGGTAATTCCAAGAAGTTCTCTTCCTCCAGAGAATTTATTGATTATTTTGGGAGCTCGCTGAAGCCGTCATGGACTGCCTCTTTATGTGAGTTGATATTCACTGTTGTCTCTGAGCCATCAATAATTCATTATAATTTTATTTTGTATTTGCTTAGTGAGACCTAGCTTCTTATTTTGTTTTGTTTTGATATGACCAAATAGGCTGCTCGTGTGCACTAGTTTGATATTTGACACCTTTGGATCTCCATCGTCCTGTCACCAGGTAGTTAGTTCTGTAAATAAGTATGCGCACACAGGAGTCTGTTAAATTTTCCTATATGGGTTCAACTCGGGTGTTCAGGCAGTTGGTCACCAAGTGTGTGATGCAGGCTCTCACTCCCAGTCCTAGAGAGGCATGGGTGATTGGTGTAGGCACTAGACTCTGGTTGTAGTAGGGGGTCACACGCTGAGCCAGGCAGGCAGCTGATGGCTGCCCTTGAGAGTCTGAAAGGGAAGTGTGTCTCTATTCTCTATGGTGAGTAGGTAGGTGAATTTTGCAACTGGAATATGAGCACCCCACTCTGTTGGTTGTAAAGACTTGAGGGCATCACTTTTTCTTGTACTCCTGTAGCAGGTGACTAGGCGCTTTAGGTGCTACCACCAGTCCTTAAGCCCCTGCTGCAGGTCGATAAAAGTGCCTACTTAAGGGGCAGGGCTGTTTCGAGGGTCACAAATCTGCCAGTTCACAGCTGAAGCAGTTGAAGTTAAACTTCAGATGTTTGTCCTGTTGTACTGTGGCGGTGAGGACTAACGCTGTTGAGATAGGTCCCCACAAGTCTATACCGGGTTGTAACGCACTCAGAGTCTCCGGACCCCAGCAAAGGAGCTGTGCCGTCCCTGTGTTCCTGGCCTAGGGGAGCCAGCAGCTTAGTTGTTCCCTCTCCAAGGCCAGGAGAATGGGTCAGGGTGCCTTTTGGGATCTACTTGCAGCCCAGTGGACTCCCGGTGCAGAGCGCAGAGGGAAGAGGTAAAAGGGAGAGAGGTTTTTCTCAAATGGGCTTTTTTTTTTTTTTTTTAATCCCTGCAAAAGGGTGCACGCATGTACTTATCTTAGCTTCTTGGAGCTGCTCTTCCCTGGTTTGGAGTGTCCAGGCAGAATCTCTGCTGCCGGGTCTCTCTCAATGTGGAAACTGCTTCCCGAGCGTGCACACCGCATAGCTGTTTGCCTGCTTCACCACAGACGGCGTGGCTGCGGAGCTGCAGTTTTGCCGCTGGGGCTCTGGTCCTCCTCACCTCTTCCGAACAGTCTCCCTCTCCCGTATCACTCAGATGGATTTCTTAACCTTGCCTTGTTCAGGGCTGCCAGATGTTGACAGAGAATTAAATCACGTGTTTTTCCAGGTCTTTGTTGTAAGAGGGATATAGGAAGCGTCTAACTACTTCAGCATGTTGACCACGCCCTGACCATCTTTTAATTTTAAAATTCTTATCTTTTTTCGTTATTATGTTTTATAAAATGCAATTTTTGTAAAACCAATGCTATGAAAATTAGATATTTTAAAAGAATAAAACAAATTAGTCACGACACAGCTATTTTTTTGTTAATTTAATTAATTAATTAATTTATTTTAATCATACTTCAGGTGAAGGCTTACAGAAGAAATAGTTTCTCATGAAACAGTAGTACACATATTGTTTTATGACATTGGTTAACAACCCACATGTCAACCCTCTAACTTCTGAACCTTTTGCTTTTGGTGAAAACACACATAGCCAAAGATACACCATTTCAAAAATTTCTACATGGTCAGTTCAGTGACATTGACTACGCTCTTCCAATTGTGCTGTTATTTGCACTTAAGATGAAGGCTTACAGAACAAAATAGTTTCTCATTTAACAGTTACTACCAATGTTGCCCTATGACAATGGTTAACAATCTCACATCAACAATATCCTTACTCAACCTTGGGTTCCCTATCACCAGCTTCCTTCTCCCCTTCTGCCATCTGGTTCTTGTCACTGGACTCCTGTACCTTGTTAGTCCCATTTGGTTTTATGGGGCTGTCCACTCCCAGGCTAAAGCTAAATTGTTGTTCAATTTTAAGAAGATTTTTAGTTTAAGGTTTAAAGATTATCTGGGGCAGTGGTTTCAGGGGTTCATCCAATTTTCATGGCTCCAGGAAGTTTGGGGTTCATATGAATTTGAAATTCTGTTCTGTATTTTCACTTTTTTGATCAGGATTCTTCTTTGGAATCTTTGATCAAAATGTTCAGTAATGGTAGCTGGGCACCATCCTGTTCTTCTGGTCTGATGGCAAAGGAGCCAGTTGTTCATGGAGGCAATTAGCCACACATTCCACATCATTCTCCTATTCCTAACTCTTGTTCCTCTGCTGCTCTGGGTGAATAGAGACCAATTATTGTGCCTTGAATGGCTGCTTGCAGGCTTTTAAGAACCCAGGCACTGTGTATCGAACTAGGAGGTAGAACAGAAGCACTAAACATGTTATTAGGCCAGTTAACTGAGATGTCCCATGAAATCATGACCCTAAACCTACAAACCTAGAAACCAAATCCCATTTTATTTTTGGTTGCACATAAGCAGGCTCAACACCTACTGTTTTTTTTTTTTCTGTCATTGTTGTAAGTATGTCTATCACACAAGTTTTGCCACTTCAACTTTTATAGGCGTACAACTTATTGACAGCAATTATAATAATCGACTGTGCAACCGTACTTTTAATCAATATGATATTTGCATCACCGTTAGCCCCCCTTTCCTTCTCCCTCCCACCCCAGTACCCACTAATAAACTTTACTGTCTATACATTTGCCTTTTTTTGTCTATTTATGTAAGTGAGGTCATGTAATATTTATCCTTTTGTGATTGAGTTATTTCACTCAGTATAGTTTTCAAGCTCCACCCATATTGTAGCGTGTGTCAAGACTTCATTTTACCTACGGGCTGAGTAGTATTCCGTTGTATGTATGCACCACATTTTGTTTATCCATCCGTTGATGGGCATTTAGATTGTTTTCACCTTCTGGCTATTGGGAATAGTGCTGCAGTGAACATTGGTGTGCAAGTCTGTGAGTCTCTGCTTTCAAGTCTTTTGGGTATATACTTAGGAGTGGAATTGCTGGGTCATATGAGAGTTCTATTTTTAGTTTTATGAGGAACACCACACTGTTTTCCACAACAGTTAACACCATTTTGTATTCCACCAGCAATGTTACAGAGTTTCCAGTTTCTCTACATCCTTGCCAACATTGCTAGTTTCTTTCTTTTTTTTTAATCTTTGCGGTCCTAAATCCAAAACACACTGTTGTTGATTCAGTTCAGACTCATAGCAACCCTGTAGTTGTGGGAGTGAAATGTTATCTCATTGTGGTTTTGATTTGCATCTCTCTGATGGCTAATGATGATGTGCATTTTTTCATGTGTTTGGTAGCCATTTGAATGTCGTCTTTGGTAAAATGTCAATTCAAGTCCTTTGTCCATTTTATGATTGGGTTATTTATCTTTTTGTTGTTAAGTTGTCAAAGTTTTATATATATTTTGGTTATTAGATTCTTGTTGGGTATATGGTTTCCAAAGATATTCTCCCAGTAGGTAGCTTGTCTTTTCACTTTTTTGGTAAAGTCTTTTGATGAACAAGTGTTTTTAATTTTTGTGAAGTCCCATTTATTTATCTTTTGCTGTTTGTGTTTTTGTTATTATATTTGATAATCCATTGTTAAAAGCGAGGCCTAACAGGATTACACATGCATTTTCTTCTAAGAATTTTATGGTTTTAGTTTGCACATTTAGGTCCTTAATCCATTTTGAATTTGTTTTTGTGTAGGGTGTGAGGCATGGGTCCTGTTTCATTTTTCTGCTTGTGGAAATCCAATTTTCCCATCACCATTTATTGAAGAGACTCTTCTTTCCACATTGAATAGACTTAGCACCCTTGTCAAAAATCATTTGACTGTAGATGTGTAGGTTTATTTCTGGACTCTTCAGTTCTTTTCCATTGTTCTGTGTGTCTGTTGTTATACCAGTACCAGGCTGTTTTGATTACTGTAGCTGTATAGTATGTTTTAAAATCAGTAAATGTAAGTCCTCCTACTTTGTTCTTATCTTTCAACATTGCTTTAGCTATTCGGGGCCTCTTGCCATTCCATATAAAGTTGAGGATTGGTTTTCCTATTTCTGTAAAGAAGGATGTTGGAATTTTGATCGGGATTGCACTGAATCTATAGATTGCTTTGGGTAGTATTGACATTTTAACAATATTAAGTCTTCCAGTCCATGAACATGAAACATCTTTCTGTTTATTTAATTCTTTAATCTCTTTCAGCAGTGTTTTATAGTTTTCATTGTATAAGTCCTTCACATCCCTGGTTAGATTTATTCCTAGGTATTCAATTTTCTTAAATGCTGTTTAGCCACATTTTGATAATGTTCAAATATTGTTACTTAAATGACAGTACTACTTCATTTAACTGTAATTCTTTTTATGGCTTTCTACTTCATTACTAATAATAACTATGTTAATAATAATAATTAAGATAGTAATTTACTACACCTCAGCTATGTTCTAGGAATTGGAGTAAGCATGTCACATATGTTATCGCTGATTTTAGAGATTAAACTCTGAGTTGCATGATATTATAGATCAGCAGAGTTAGGGATATTTCTTTTCTATTTGTCTTCTCCTCTCTATCCCTATTTCCACTGCCTCGTTCCTCCTCACCTGTTTTGTAAATCACTCCAACAAACTATATCTGATCTTTCTGCCCTCAATCTTATCTCTGTCAAATTGGTCTTCCATATAGCTACTTGAATAATCTATTTTAAAAGCAAATCTTAGCATGTTCCAACCCTGCTTTAAACCCTTTAATAGCTCCACATGACCCAAAGGGTTAAGTCCAAGTGCCTCATTATGGCATGTAGTGTCTCCAGTGACCTTGTCTGCCTACTTCAGCTTTATCTCTTTACTACTTGTCTTTTACTCTCCACTGCAAAAATACAGAAGTGTTTTTAGGTTTTTTCCTACATGTTATGCTGTATCTTGCCTTTGTGGCTTCAGTCATTCTGTTGCCTTGGCCTGAGATATTCTTCATATTCGTCTCCACCTTGATAAATATTACTTACTTCATTTGCCCCTTTTGTGAACATTGCCACTGCCCCTCTCCCTCCAAAAAAGATGACTTAAGCACATGCACCATATCTTGATCATTTTATTTAACGTAGTATAGTATATCATCATAATTTGTTCATGTGTCTTTCTTCACCAGAATGAATTCTTTGGAGGCGAAGACCATGTCTTCTGATTCATTTTTTATCCTCACTACCTGGTGCATGCTTGTTAATCAGCATATATTTCAGTGAGTGAGTAAATAAATAAATACATGCATTCATAGCGGAGGGAGACAGTGTTGGAGATATCAATGAATAACTTACATATGATGTTCAGTTCAGACAAATTGTGCATTTGTGTTTTCTCAAAGACACCATAGTTCATGTACTAGGAGAAACAGCAATGAATAGGAAGTAGTATGTACCTTTAATGATTATGTAAAGCTCAAAGAACATGGGAATTATAATAATCCATATACTATGGAAATTTGGAAGAATTCCCGTCTTTTATATTCTTTTTTTTTTCTTCATAGTACTCCATTTTGTGCAGTTAATTTATTCAGTTTTGTGCTTAGGAAGAGTTTGTGAGAGAGAGGTGGTGCTTGAAATTGTGAATATTGGATAGAATTTTGACAAGTGGTATTTTGAAGACAGGAAGGTATTCCAGGTAGAGGGACTAGTAAGAACAAACTAATGGTGGAAAAGTGTTTTAAGAAATAGGAAGGGATTGGCTCTTGGGATAGGGTGTTTATAACAGTAGTGGATTGTCATGACTGGAAAGACCATTTTGAGACTCTGTTATATAGAGTCTTGAATAGTAGGCTGAGGAATTTGAACTTCATTTGGTTGTCAGTATGGTGAGGACATTTGAAATTTTTGAGCCTATTCAAACGTATTTTTAAGCTAAGAATTAAAATATGTGATTATTTGATTTAGTCACATTTCTGTGCACAATGGAGAGGTCATTGTTATGAACTGAATTGTGTCCCCCAAAAATGTGTATCAGCTTGGCTAGACCATGATTCCAATTATTGTGTGATTGTCCACCATTTTCTTTTTTCTCTTTTTTAATTGTACTTCAGGTGAAGGCTTACAGAAGAAATAGTTT
>NW_004444055.1:6162668-6213312 GCF_000243295.1 Trichechus manatus latirostris | reverse complement strand
GCCAGCTTTTCATCTTTCATGATATTGGAGAAGTTTTCTGTCAGCAGTTCTTCAATGATCCTCTCTGTGTTTTCTGTTTTCTCCCCCGTTCTGGAAAACCAATCATTCGCAAATTTTTGCTTTTGATTGTATCCCACGTATCTCTCAGGGTGTTTTTGTTCTTCTTTGTTCTTTTTTCTGAGTTTTCCTCAAACAGAGTTGTATGCAAGTGTTTGTCTTCAATTCCACTGATTCTGTCTTCCAGTATTTCACAGCTGCTTCTCAGCCGTTCTATGACACTATCCATTTCTGAAAGATTGTTGTTTATCTTTTGGATTTCTAATTGTTGTCTTTGTATAATTTCTAGTTGTGAATTTATTTTGGCATGTTGTTCCTGTATTATATTCCTGAAGTCTTCCAATTTTTTGTCTGTATTTTCCATGAATTTGTCTATTTTTTCCTCATTTTTGTCTGGTTTTTGCTTCAGCTCTTGGAGAATTCTGAGTATTAGAGATTTGAATTTCCTATCAGGTAGTTCTAGTACCTTTTCTTCCACTGGAGAGTCATCTGGTGTTTTATTTTGGATGCCTACTGGAACTATCCTGTCCTGTTTTTGTAAAAGTTTTGATATTGTCTGCTGTGTTTGGGGCATTCAGTAGTTATTTTTCTTGTTTATTGATTGTAGATTTGTTTGTTTCATCCCACTTTTTTTTTCTTTCTAATTTTTCTATGTCTGAGCAGGTGGGCTGTGTGTTCTTTCTTGTTTGCTCATCTGTGGGCACAATACTTTTTGCCTCCTTCTCCAATTGGCAGGGTCAGTCACTCTGATACGGTACAGCAGGGCAGGTCTAGCTGAAGAGGAGCCACTAGGATGGGTTGTTTGTGGCACTTAATATAGCCACCAGGGCGGGCCAGCAATCAGTGTAGGGCAGGTTCCAGCAGGCCACGCCTGCGCTGCTTGGTGGTGCAATGCCAAGCACACGGTGCAGGTAGGCAGGATTTAGTGGGGAGATTGTTATGTGTGGAGCTAAGATGGATATAGGAGAGAAGAAAGGGGAACAGGAGCCAAAAACATACAAACAAATAAAAAAGAATGCTAGGGAGCTTGCCATTGGAGTGGATAGATGAGGGACCATGAAATGGAGAAAAACAAAATGGGGACGAGGAAAAAGAAAAAAACAAAAGAAAAGAAGAGAATGAATAAATAAAAATCGGAAAGGGAAAAGAACAGCAAAGTTCCCAGGGGTCCCACCGGTGCGGCTATGAAGTGTGGGGAAGTTGTTCTCAGGTGTTTCAGTATATCCTGCTAGAAGGCATAGAGGTATACAATACTGGGTGTTCAGAGAACAGAAAGAGAAGGAAAATATGGAGAGATGAGAAACTGAGCAATGAAGAAAGAAAGAAAGGGAAGAAGAGGGAAAAGAAAACAAAACAAATTAAAAAAAAAAAAAAGAAGAAGAAAAGCCCCTCAAAAAACAGAAAAAAAAAAAGAAAAAAGAAATGCCCTCTGGGATCCCTCTGCACATTTGCACAAGCCGACGGGGTAGGCTGCAAGCCACACAGCACCGCCCGGCCAGAACGGGCTCCCAACTCAAGAAAAGGAAAAGAAAAGTAACAAACAACCCGAAACAAACAAACAAAAGCCCCGGGATCCCACCAGCGTGGCAGCCCAGACTGGGAAGCAGCTCCACACTTGAACGGAGCTCCGCCGCACCTCAGGAGGAAGCAAAGATGGCACACGGAGGCAGGTATTTGAGCACAAGGAGTGGGAGGTGGTGAGAGGTAAGGAAGAAATCAAAAGAATCGGAAAAAAGCAACACCAGCAGTCAACAACTGGCACTCAGAGAGGCAGCCCATTTGGGTGGGTGGAATCCAAGTAGCCGGTGCTTCCTGGACAAGAGATTGTGGCCGTGGGAAGTAGAGGAGGCCGAGTGGGGGTGAAGAAGGGTGGGGGGTGGGAAAGCGTATATCACAAATTACTGGTTGTTTTGTCTCCCGCTGCAAGCTCCTTGAAGCTGCTTTCTCATACCCCCTGTTTGCTGGTCTCCGATAGGAGTCCAAGATGGTGGATCCGCGAGGTGTTAGCTGACAGGGGACCTCTGCATGAATCTCTCCTCGCTCTCCGTTCTCTGTCAGTTCTCTCACTCCATTTGGTGCTTGGCTGAGTTCTTTATCTCTTCATTTGATGTTTTAGGGTTTCAGGATTGTTGTTTTCTCTGTTCAGCTTAGTTTTTCGGATCTTTGGTGTGGAGGGAAGGTGTGGTGCTTCTGCCTAGGGCGCCAATTTGCCCGATTGTCCACCGTTTTGTCATCTGATGTTATCTTCCTATGTGTTGTAAAACCTACGTTTGTGATGTTAATGAGGCATGATTAGAGGCTGTTAATGAGGCAGGACTCAATCTTCAAGAGTAGCTTGTGTCTTGAATCAGTCTCTTTTGAGACATAAAGGAAGCAAGCAGAGAGACGGGGGACGTCATACCACCAACAAACAAGAACCAGAAGATTAATGCATCCTTTGGACCTTGGGTCCATGTGCTGAGAAGCTCCTTGACTGGGGAAGATTGATGACAAAAACCGTCCCACAGAGCCGAGAGAGAGAGAAAGCCTTCCCCTAAAGCTGGTACCCTGAATTCAGACTTCCAGTCTCCTAGACTATGAGAGAATACATTTCTCTTTGTTAAAGACATCCACTTGTGGTATTTCTGTTATAGTAGTACTAGATAACTAAGACAGTCATGCTGAACACCTTGAAGTGTTACCACCTGCCAATCTTTTGGCTAGTAGTTGAGTGCTTAACTGTTTGTGCCACCCAGGAAGCCTGCATTTTATTTACTTATTTATGTACATACATATCTATCTATTTATCTATCTATCTATCTATATATGGTCATGCATACATACATATGTATGTATCTAAATCAGAATTGATTCAATGGTAACTGACAACACCATATATAATATACATACCATGGAACAGTGGTTAAGAGCTTGCCTGCCAACCAAAAGCATTAGTAGTTCAAATCCACCACCTGCTCCTTGGAAACCCTATGGGGCAGTTCTACTGTGTCCTGTAGGGTAGCTATGAGTTGGAATCGACTTGACGGCAATGAGTATGCATATATATGTATATACATATTTATGTGGGTGTGTGTGTATATATATATATATATATGAATATATATATACACACACACACACATGTTGTTGTTAGGTGCCATCGAGTTGGTTCCAAGTCATAGCAATTGTATGTACAACAGGATGAAATGCTGCCTGGTCCTTTGCCATCCTCACAGTCATTGTTATTCTTGCGCCCATTGTTGTAGCCACTGTGTCCATCCATCTCGTTGAGTGTCTTCCTGTTTTTCACTGACCCTACAGTTTACCAGCCATAATGTCCACCTCCATGGACTGGTCCCTCCTGATAACATATCCAAAGTACGTGAGATGGAGTTTTGCCATTCTTGTTTCTAAGGAGCATTCTAGTTGTACTTCTTCCAAGACAGATTTGTTCGTTCTTCTGGCAGTTCATTATGTGTTCAGTATTCTTCGCCAGCACCATAAAGTCAAATGCATCAATTTTTTGGTCTTCCTTATTCATTGTCCAGCTTTCACATGTATATGAGTTGATTGAAAACACCATGTCTGGGGTCAGGTGCGGCTTAGTCCTCATGGTCACATCTTTGCTTTGCAACACTTTAAAGAGGTCTTTTCCAGCATATTTGTCACCTGTGCAACATGTTGTTTGATTTCTTGACCACTACTCCCATGGGCGTTGATTGTGGATCCAAATAAAATGAAATCCTTAACAACTTCAGTCTTTTCTGTGTTTATCATGATGTTGCTTATTGGTCTGGTTGTGTGTATATGTGTGTGTATATATATATATATATATACAAGCACATGTACACACACACATATATATAAAAAATAGCCCACACTGTCACTATGTCTTGAAACTCCTCCCATAAAACTGTGAAGCCATGTTGATGTTTTTTTAGATGCACAAATGTTTCAAACTCTTCACTGCTTTAGATCCTTTCCTGTGTTTTTTTTTTTTCTTTCTAGAGTTTTCTTAACCTCAGTTTTCCACAAGGCCAGCTCAGAACTCATTTCCTCAGTATGGCCTTTGAGGGCCACTCTGTTTAAATAGTTGTTTCCCATATCCTTTTGGTTCCTTCTTTATCTCAGCTAGTTGGTTTTTTTTTTTTTCCTGCTTTCTTCCTTATAGCACTTTACATTCTGTATTTACTCTTTGTTCACTTGCATATTGTCTATTATCCACATTGAACTGTGAGCTCCATAATGTCAGGAATTTGGGTGATGCAAGTGGTTTGTGATCCACTGTTAACCTAAAGGTTAGCGGTTTGGACCTTCCCAGAAATTGCAGAAGAAAGACCTGGCGAACTGCTCCCATGAAGATCACAGCAAGAAAACCCTCTAGGGCAGTTCTACTCTGTCACATAGGGTCACTATGAGTCAAAACCAGCTCGATGGCACACAACAACAACATTCTATTAATAATTCCAATATGTGTTATTTTTACTCTTAATTTAACCCTTCTCTGATATATTTATCCGAAAATGATGTAAGCATAATTGTTTAAGTGACTTTGGCCACCCTTGGATAGCTTTAATTTGAGAGTCATTTCTTTCTTAAAGATCAGGGATTTGTCAAGAATTATACAGTAATAAATGACAGTTATTTATAATGAATACCTCCCAGCTCCCCCACTTAGTAAGTCTTCACTTCAGAGAGTCATTATCTTTAAGTCAGTGGTTCTTAACTCTGACTGCTTGTCAGAGTATCTAGGAAGATTTTTAAAATTGCCAATGTCAAGGCCTCACCCTTTTGATTTGATTAGATCAGAATCTGGTGTAGGTCTGGGCATTGATTTGTCTAGAAGTTTCCCAGTGATTGTGCTGTGCACCTGAGGTTGAGAACTGTTGCTTTTTAAATTGTTGCTTTTCCAAATGTGATTTCAAAACTTTCCTGAAACTAAGTATCATCTGGTGTTTATTACAAAAGCATGTATTCCTGGGCTCTAGCTCAAACATACTAAATCTAAACTTTCTAGGGGAAAAGTCTGATCATCCATGTAAAACAGGGTCAAGAGATTCTTAGCCAGCAAATTTTAGGAAATAGAGATGTGTGATGCCTATTTGTAACAGGTCAGACACTTAGATGCTTGAAAGATTAAGGCCTCCTATGTTTTCTTATATGAGGACTGGGCCTAATTCTTTTGTGAGTCTAGGAGAAGGTTTGCATAGTTGCTATAGTGCTAATTCACTGCTTTTTCTTTTTGCTGGTTTAGAACTATATTGTGGAACCTTAGTTTGTGCCCCTAATCCAGAAGAAGGAGGAAAATCATAAAAAGGAGAGAGATGTCAGGAGGCTGGATGAGGACAAGAATAAAACAAATGTGTGCTCTCTGTTTCTGATTCCTGTTTTAGTTAGATGGAAGCAGTGTTTGGCTTTAGAGATTAACTTTGGTTTTCTTTATTAAGGATAGGGTATATTCTGATAGTCACAGGTTTTTTCATAGCATAGGAAAATAGTTGGTGTCTGCTTTTTTGATAGAACTTTCCTTTTTCCTAGCCAACTGTGAGTTTTTATGGAGAAATATGTGAGTATAGACAATATAAGTATAAATTTGACAGAACACCTGAAGATTCTTAATATTTTCAGGTTTACCATGAACAGTTTTGATGGAAAGCAATCTTACAGAATGCTTGTTAGTAATTTTTAATTTTGTCTGGGCACAATGCATTCAACTTTATGTGTTATGAGGTGGTGCACAGGCTTACTCTTAGCATCCGAGCTTTGCCAAATGTCTCACATCCTCATCTCTGTGCAGGTCTTCTGTTCTATACTCCCAGCACTTGTGCAGCAGTTCTTCTCAAATCAACACAGACTTTTTCTTTTTTTAATGGGGAAACAGAAAGCTTCTCCACCTTCCTCCCCCTAAGCAAAACCAACTGTTATTCCTGGTGGTATTGGAGAAAGTAAAGAACTTGAGAAAGTGATGGTTCTTAGCCCTAAGGCAAAGTTCTCCTTTAGTCTTAACTAGATGGCACTTTTAAGTTAATGAATGAGGGTCACATAACTAAAAAAAAAAAAAAACAAAAAAAAAACACAATAGTTTCCTGTATGTTTATTCAGCAATTGTGTGCCAATTTGAGCACTTGGAAATGCTTTGGGCTGTATCTAATGGATATATTCAATGTAAGAAGTCGTTTGTGGTTCTCAACTATGAAAAACTGACAAGAATCACTGTGAAACTCTTAAAAATACTGTGGAGTAGGTCTGAGTGTACCCTGAGTGTCTTAATTTTTAAGTTTGATTTTATTCTTTTAAGTTCCTCAAGTGATTCTGACACTTATATACAAATGATAGCCTCTGGTCCAGTATATATTTTTAAGAGAGCAAAAACAAAAAGAAACACTACCTTAATGTGATGAAAAGTCATTTGGAGCTAGTTAAAATTACTATGTAAGGTCTTAGGTTCTTCAAAGAATGGTGAAAATTAAGATATTACACTTAGATTGGTAAAAAAAAAATTGTTTGGAAAGTAGGTGGTGGCAGTGATGGTGGTGTGTTTAAATATATGTATATACATTTTTTTCTTTTTTAAAGTTACATAGCAAACTTTTGGAGACAGAACGCCAACTAGGGGAAGCTCATGGTAGGCTGAAGGAACAGAGACAGCTTTCAAGTGAAAAACTGATGGATAAAGAACAACAAGTGGCTGATCTACAACTCAAACTTTCTCGTTTAGAAGAACAGGTAAACTAGTATTTTAAATGAGTTTATATTAGCAAATTTATTGATAGACTTGAGGTGTTTTAAATATTGTTAGGCTTCATCAGTCTTTTCACTGACAAGAGCTTAACTGGACATTTTTTTTTTAAATCTTTAAATTATAACATTTGTTTCTCCCCAGTAAAAACAGTCTACTTATTAATGACATTAAGTCATTTTGTTATGATTGAATTCTCTAAAGTTCTCAATACAAATGTACAAAGAAGGTTATTACCCTTTCACGTGCAGGTAGGAAAAATTCTGAGAGTAAATCACTGTCAGGCTGCTGAAGGAGTCTTCCTACTCAGGAAAGATCACTTAGTAATGAAAGAGTAAGCATGAACAATTGGTGAAGATCACTAATGACATGTAGTTGGTACATATAAACTTTGAGTTTACATTTAACGGTTTTCACTTTTAAAAATTGAACATAAGATTGAATGCTATCATTAAAATTGGGATTGCTAAAAATGGTACCCATAATATGGTTAAAGTCAAAGTTAATTCATTATATCTTTTATTAGAATTCAGCAAATATTCAGAGCTAAAATCTGTGACTTCAGCAATAGATTTTCTTTTAGACTCAAAATCTTAGATACGGTAGAGATTCCTATTCTTTTCCAACAAGTGATAACCAAGATTGTTTTGTAAAAAAATAAAACAAATACTAATACTGTGATTTAGACTATTGGTACAAATAATTTTTATGTAATTCCTTGAGCATATTAGTATACAAAAAATAATAACTAAATGCCAACCCGGAGGAAGAATTTTCAGAATGAGAGTCTATTTTTAGAGAATAGTTTCTTCATCATGGGATTAATATTCTATTAGTAATGAAGTACTAAAAGTTGATCTTATATATTGTCTAAATTTAGTTTTTTGTTCATAGTTGAGAATTGTGAGATTTGGAGTAATGCTAGATATTATGTGTGATAGTATTATGCCTTTAAGTTGTTCATTTTTTTAAGCTGAAGGAAAAAGTAACAAATTCCACAGAACTGCAGCATCAATTAGATAAAACAAAGCAGCAGCATCAAGAACAACAAGCTCTTCAACAAAGCACTACAGCAAAACTTCGAGAAGCCCAGGTAGACATTATTTGAATTGTTAGCCTTTCAAACAAAAATTAAACTAAACTATTATTCTTTTGTTGATGACTTTGATAAGAACAATTTGTGTAGAGAAGGTGATAGGCAAGTCTGATTGGAGAGAGTTCAAGAGAGAATGAGAAGACAGAAGTCTGATAGAGCGAATATAGATAACTTTTTCTAGGAGTTTTACTATAAAGGGTAGTAAAAAAATGAGTATTAAAGCTAGGGTTGGGAATTTGGCGTAGGCGTTCAGCCAAGTGCACTTTCTTATACTGTATCCCAGAATTGTATTTACTTGTCCAGCCACAGGCAAAGCTGGAAAATGACAGCCGTTTCACTTCCTATAGGCAGGTTGTCTCTCACACTGAGGGGAGAACAAGGGACTAAGTGGAACACACCTAGTTCCTTATTGCAAACTTTCCAATCAGTTAACTTTTCATTCCCTAGGGAGGAGTAAGAAAAAGATGGGAAAAAGACTAGGGAAAGTCTCTCACTGTAGAAAAATGAGAAGTCCTAAAAACACTAAAGAGATGTAATGAGTATAGGTCTGGGTGTGTGTGTGTGTGTGTATAAAATTATTATGGTAGCATAGAGGACAATAACCTAGTCCAGACAGCTTGTGGAAAAGAGCGGTTATAGAAAACTACTTAGTAGTGACTATCTGAGTCACAGAAGATGAATGGATGTTCTTGGTGATAGTGAGGAGTGTACTCCATGTAGAAGTTATAAGGACAGAGACACTGAGGTTAGTACAAACTAAACTTAGGTTTTGCTGGAACTTAAAGTGTAAGTTAGGGCTAGAAGAACATTGAGGTCATTTTGACATTGAAGAGCAGAAATGAGGTCATGAAAGAGTTGGGAGATGGTCAAGAAATTGTGGTCACAGAACAGGATAGTTGAAAATTTTCATTTGAAATAATTTCATATGATTACAGGATCCTATGAGTGAGTGATTAAAATGTAGAATGAGTGGAAGTCCAGTAACTAAGATAATATGAATGATGAGGCTATACTCTTAATTCTCTATGGATTTTCAATCTTCTGGGAAATTGGCAGAAATTGGGATTGAGAGAAAGACTAAATCAAGTCTCAAGTCTTCAGTGAATGTGGTAGGGACTAAGATAGATGATAGCAACAAAGAGTAGAGGGTAGAATAAGTGAATGTCTTACTTCCAAAGCAGCATGAAGCTTTTACATGAGGGAGAGAGTAATGGCAGTGAACAACCAGGAAAAGACCAATCTTTCCTGCTTGCTTAGTGCAGTAGGACTTACTGACTAGAGAGGGTTGAAGGGGAGTCAGCATCTGTAAAGGGAGAACCAGATTTCAGTTAAGACTTGGAAATAGAGTGACTGTTCTGGGAAAAACTTCAGGCCTGGAACTGTGGTTCCAGAAGATTAGTGGAATGTGGAGAGAGGGGTTATTAGTAGCAAGAACAGAGGGTGAGACCAGAGAGGTTAGGTTGCTGTCATCATTTTGTGATTGAAACTTAGAGGGATGAGAAGCACATTTGAAAATGACTGATCTCAAATATTTTATTATTGACACAAGTCATTGAGGATTCCAGGTTTTTCTAACTTTGTCTCAGCACAGTTATGAGGGCTGCTATAAGGTTGACACAGAGGGGCTGACTAATGCCTTATTCTGGGTAGAGACCCTTTTAAAAATGTCTAAGGTAGAGGCAAAGGCTGTGGGGTGGTCGGATAGCTCCAAAAAGTTTATGGGTATTTTTCTAATTGTAGGCTGTTGCATCATACTCTGTGTAACATTAAACCAAAACAGCCCATTGCCATTGAGTCGGTTCCGACTCATAGCAACAGTATAGGACAGAGTAGGACTGCTCCATAAGGTTTCCAAAGAGTGGCTGGTGGATTCAAACTGCTGACCTTTTGGTTAGCAGCCGAGCTCTTAACCACTGCGCCACCAGGGCTCCATGTAACGTTAAGGCCCTTGATAAAGTAAAAGAAGAAGAATCCCTTTATGATTATGGATTGGTAGAAGGGTCCTGTTGGGGTATTGAAGTGAGTCTGTGTAAGTGTATGTGCGTTCGAGTGCAGTCACTCATTTTTCTGTTTAATAAATACTTGAGAGGGTATGTGTCAGGCATCTGGAATACATCAGTGAATAAGACAGACAAAAATCCCCATTTCATGGAACATATTTTCTAGTGAAGTTGAGAGGTGGAGGGAGGCAGATAAACATGAAAAATAAGTAAATAAATAATTTAGTGTGCTAGACTATAAGTGATGTGGAAAGAAAAAATAATCAAGATGGAGGTGTTTGGAAAGGTTGCAATTTTAAATGTAATGATCACAGTAGACCTGATTGAGAAGGTGACATTTGAACAAATATTTGAAGGAGAGGGAGTAAACCATGTAACCAATTGGAGGAGGAAGTCCCAGGCATAAGGAACAAGGAACAATTAGTGCAAAAGCTGCAAGGTGGGAGTGTGCCTGGCCTGATTAAGGAATAATGAAGAGTCCCCTGTATACAAATAATTGAACATGAGTTGAATAAGAAGGAAAGCAGTAGAAAGTGAGGTCAGAGTGTTAGGGAAAAAAATGTGGTCAATTGAAGGTTTTTTTGTTTGTTGTTGTTAAATTCTAGTTTATTATAGAAAATATAGATTTGTATTATTTAATATATAGTTCTAATTATTTAATTGAATTTACTATGTTAAAATGTAATAATTAGTTAAAAAAAATGTAAGAGTTTGACTCAAAATTTATTAGCAGTCACTGTAAGTTTGAGGAAGTCACAATCTTTAAGGTTCCAGTTTTCATTCTTTACAGAATGATTTAGAACAAGTGCTGCGTCAAATTGGCGATAAGGACCAAAAGATCCAGAACCTTGAAGCCTTACTACAGAAGAGTAAAGAGAATATTTCCTTACTAGAAAAAGAAAGAGAAGATCTTTATGCAAAAATTCAGGCTGGTGAAGGAGAGACAGCTGTTCTTAACCAGTTACAAGAAAAAAACCATACATTACAAGAACAAGTAAGTTTGTAAATGTATTAAATTTCTAAAATTTACTTTTATCTAAATTTTACTAGATATTTTATTTAAATGATGCTTTATTCTGGCTCTTTTTAGTACTTTTTAAAAATTAAAATAGATGTCAGAGTATATTAAAGGAAGGTTTTTTTTTAATATTAAAACACTTCCCTGGTGTGCGCAGCTGTGCTGGTGGGATCTCTGGGGGCCTTTTAGTTTTTCTTTGTTCTTTTTCTTTTTTCCCTTTTGTTTTTCTTCATTTCTCAGTTTCTCATCTCTCTCTACTTTACTTCTTTTCCTGTCTCCTGACTACCTAGTGCTGTGTGCCATCTCTGCCCCTCCTAGACGGGCTGTGCCTCGAGGCCTGGGAGTCTCTTCCCCGGTTGCTGGTGGGATCCCTGGGGACATTTGTTTTAAAATTTTTTATTTATTTATTTATTTTCCTCTTCTTTCTTCCTTTTTGTTTTTCTTCACTTCTTGGTTTTTTGTCTCTCCACTCCAATGGCAGTCTCACTCAGCACTTAATAAACTTAAACTTAATCATATTAAAAAAAAAACCCATAAAATTTGCCTTTTTAACCATTTTCAAGTATACTCAGTGGCATTAATCATATTCACAGTGTTGTGCAATCATCACCACTCTCCATTTCCCAAAATTTTCATCATCCCAAACAAAAACTCTGTTTATGTTTTTCATGAATAACATCTCGTTTATCTTAGAAATTAGTTCCTATTGTAGTAAAAGTAAATTAACATGATTTGACAAGGGAATCTACAGTTCATATCTCAGGATGTAACTTATTAACCTGTGTGACCATGGGTAAATTATTTCACCTTATTAGTGCATTTGAAAAATAGAGATATGATTAATATGTGTACTTGCCTATTTATGAAACCCTGGTGGCATAGTGGTTAAGTGCTATGGCTGCTAACCAAAAGATCAGCAGTTCAGGTCCACCAGGTGCTCCTTGGAAACTCTATGGAGCAGTTCTACTCTGTCCTATAGGGTCACTATGAGTCGGAATCAACTCGACGACAATGGGTTTGCCTATTTATAGTTAATACAATGAATGAATGAATAAAAGAAGATATTTATAAATTAAAGGTACTAGTCAAGTGTTAGTTGATACTGTGTATTGATTAGTGTATAGACTTAATGGTTACTTAATGTTTTGAAAATGTGTATGGCTATGGACAATATACAGCTAATAATAAATTTAATAAGTTGCCTATTGTTTCAACATTCATATGTAGTTTAAGAGAAACTTATAAAATTTAGATGAATACGTTGTCAAACTGAAAAGAATTAACAGTTGCTTTTTTTGGAGAACTGCCCAATTAGAGAATTAGAATTACCTAAATGAGAAGGTATTAAAATACTGTTAATTTTGGATACATTTGGGATTAGAATGTACCACAAACATTTCCCCAAATTCCAAAGTTAACCTTGATGACCAGTTTTTATGAAGAATTCTTTAGGTTGGTTTTTAGTTATAAGTTTCATACGACTTGACATTGCTTATCATATAATATGATCAGGAAAGCCTATACATGTCTTATTTTTTTAAAAAGAATAAATTCAAATAAATCTATGTATTTCTGCTTCTGACTATGTTAGGAGTAATGGGTACCTATTTATCCTTCTCACCAAAAGCAACTAGAAAAGTGGGGACAAAAATGCACAAAACCACTGTTTTCAGATACTGGGCAAAAGGTAGTGCAGGAGAAGAGAGAGATGTAAAGTGAACCTTTTGACCATGCTGGCATTTCACCTGGAGACATTTTTCAGACTGATGTATGTAGGTGGTGTACATTGATGGTATAGGTAGAGGGAATATAAGCAAAACACAGTGGTCTCACTGAACTGAGGAGTGAGAGATGGAAAATCAGGGAGGTTGACGCAACTTGAATTTGCAGGGCAGAATACCAGAGAGGAAGGAGCAGTGTAGAGATTAAGCTCCAGAAATCTGAGTAGGGATCCATGGGAGCCGTTGGCTGGATGCTAAGCTTTGTGCTCATGAGGTAGGATCCCACAAGGCCAGGCAGTGAACTATTATCGAGGAGCTATAGGCTGAAAGATTTTTAGAGCTCACACTGGGCTGGGAGATATTCAAATTCCAGTCATTCAGTGGGGAGGAGCCAAAATGGCACGATAGACAGAAGCACCACACCGTCCCTCCACAGCAAAGACCCAAAAAACTAAGTAAAACAGAGACAAACATCAGTCTTGGAACCATAAGCGTCATATGAAGAGATAAAGAACTTAGTGAAGCACTGAATGGAGTAAGAAACTGAAAGAGAACAGAGAGTGAGGAGAGATATGAGCAGAGGTCTCTTGTCAGCTAATGCAGCACGGATTCGCCATCTTGGACTCCTGTCGGAGATCGGTGGACAAGGAGTACGGGAAAGCAGCTTATGGAGCTCCCAGCAGGAGACAGAGCACCCGGTAACCAGTGATACATGCTTTCCCATCCCCCACCCTTCTTTCCCTGCTAGGCTTCTGCCGCTTCCTATGGGACCGAGCAACCGCGGCCAGTAGGCGCTGGCTCCATGCTGCGTGGATTTGCCCCGTCCACACCAGCCTGCTCCTTCAGTGCCATTTCTTTGTTGCTGATGTTGCCTTTTTTCGGCTTCTTTTGGTTTCTTCCCTGCCTCTCACCTCCTCCCTCTCCTGTCTCCTGAATAGCTGGTGCTGTGTGCCATCTCCATCCCTTCTAGCCCGGCTGTACTGTGTGGCTTGGGAGCCATTTCCTGGTCTGCACAGCCATGTCAGTGGGATCCCTGGAGGCATCTTTCTTTTTTCTTTTTCTTCATTTCTCAGTTTCTCGTCTCTCTCTACTTATCTTCTTTTCACGTCTCCTGAATACCTGGTGCTGTATGCCGTCTCCACCCCTTCTAGCCAGGCTGTACTGCTCAGCTTGGCAGCCACTTCCTCGGTTGGTGCAGCCATGCCAGTGGGATCCCTGGGGGCATTTCTTTCTTTCTTTCTTTTTTCCTGTCTGTTTTTATTCCATTTATCAGTTTCTCATCTCTACTCACCTTCTTTTCCTGTCTCCTGAATACCTGGCACTGTGTGCCATCTCTGCCTCTTCTAGCCAGGCTGCATTGTGCGGCTTGGAAGCCACTTCCCTGGTGTGCGCAGCTGCGCTGGTGGGATCTCTGGGGGCCTTTTAGTTTTTCTTTGTTCTTTTTCTTTTTTCCCTTTTGTTTTTCTTCATTGCTCAGTGTCTCATCTCTCTCTACTTTACTTCTTTTCCTGTCTCCTGACTACCTAGTGCTGTGTGCCATCTCTGCCCCTCCTAGACGGGCTGTGCCTCGAGGCCTGGGAGTCTCTTCCCCGGTTGCTGGTGGGATCCCTGGGGACATTTGTTTTAAAATTTTTTATTTATTTATTTATTTTCCTCTTCTTTCTTCCTTTTTGTTTTTCTTCACTTCTTGGTTTTTTGTCTCTCCACTCCAATGGCAGTCTCACTCAGCACTTTTTTTTTTTTTTGGCTCCTGTTTCTCTCTCATCTCTCTCCTCTTTCTCATACCCCTCTTCGCTGCCTACATCACAACCTCCCCTTCCCTCCTTCCTACCTCCACCGTGTGCTGAACATTGCACCTCCAGGCAGCACAGGCACAGCATACTGGAACCTGCCCGGCACTGACCCCTGGCACGCCCTGTCAGCTCCAGTATGTGCTACAAACAACCCACGCCAGCCCCTCCCCTTTAGCTGGACCTGTTCTGCTGCACTGTAGCTGAGCGACTAGCCCTACCCATTAGACAAGGAGGTGAAAAGTATTGTGCCCACAGGCGAGCAAACAACAAAGAACGCACAGCTTGCCTGCTCAGAGATAACCATATAAAATAAAACAAAAAAGCAGGATGAAACAAACAAATCTACAGTCAGTAAATGAAGAAAATAACTACTGAATGTCCCCAAGACAGCAGACAGTATCAAAACATACAAAAAACAGGACATGATGGTTCCAGTAGGCATCCAAAATAAAACACCAGATGACTTTCCAGTAGAAGAAGAGACACTGCAACTACCTGATAGGGAATTCAAATCTGTAAAACTCAGAGCTATCCAAGAGTTCAAATGAAAAGCAGACAAACATGAGGAAAAAATAGATGTTCATGGGAAAGGCAGACAAATTCATGGAAAATACAGACAAATCAATGGAAGAATTCAGGAAAGTAATACAGGAACAAAATGTCAGAATAAATTCACAACTAGAAATTATAAAAAAACAATTAGAAATCCAAAAGATAAATAACAAGATTTCAGAAATGGGCAGTGTCATAGAAGGTCTGAGGAGCAGTTTTGAAACAATGGAACATATGGTCAACGAAATTGAAGACAAATACTTGGATACCATTTTGAGAAAAAATCAGAAAAAAAAAAACAAGAAAAATGAAGAAACCCTGAGAATTATGTGAGATACAATCAAAAGCAAAAACTTTTGATTTACTGAAGTTACAAAACAGGAGGAGAAAATGGAAAACACAGAGAGGATCATTGAAGAATTGCTGACAGAAAACTTCCCTAATACCATGAAAGAGGAAAAGCTGACCATCCAATAGGCTCAACAAACCGCATGTAAGATAGACCCCAAAAGAAAATCACCAAGGCATATCATAATCACACTCGCTAAAACCAAAGACAAAGAAAGAATCCTGAGAGCAACTTGAGAAAAACAAAAAGTTACATACAAAGGAGAAATAATAAGACTAAGCTCGGATTATTCGGCAGAAATCATGCAGGCAGGAAGGCAGTGGGATGACATATATAAAGCCTTGAAAGAAAAAATTGACAACCAAGAATAATATATCCTGCAAAATGCACATTCAGATATGATGGTGAAATTCGGACATTTCTGGATAAACAGAAATTAAGGGAATATGTAAAAACCAAGCCAAACTTACAAGAATTATTAAAGAGAGTTCTTTGGCTTGAGAACAAACAAGATCAAACTACAGCCTGAATTTAGGATGCCAGATACCAACCTAGGAAATGAACTCTCAAGGACTATTCAAAAACAAAATATTTACAATAGGGAACCAGAGAGGTTAATCTGTAAATGACAATAATGTCAGAACAGTAAAAGAGGGAATAAATGGTATAGGTATAAAATTTTCTAATAGAGAGGAAGGCAGTGGGATAACACGTAATAAGAGTTCAAACCTAGGAGGATATACAGGTAAATTTCAAGGTAACCACAAAGAAAGTTAACAAACCTATTCATTACAATAAAGAAGAAAAACACAAAGTCTCAGTAAAAACAAAATCTGCAAAAACAAAAGAAAAGAAAAAACATCCGCAAACAAAAGGAATTCAGCACAGGAGAGTAAGAGGAATGAAGAAAATGTCAGCACCACAAAAAAAAAAGCACTACAAAATGACAGAAATAAATTCACACCTGTCAATATTTACACTGAATGTAAATGGCCTAAATGCACCCATAAAGAGACTGAGAGTGGCAGAACGAATAAAAAAAACAAGATCCATCAATATGCTGTCTACAATAGACACACCTTAGAATCAAGTTCCAGTCATTCAGAGTGGGAAAACTTGGTTGATCAGTTGGGGCATTAAGTGGAGACTCCATTAATGTAACTTTCTCAGAGTAAAACTAAACTGGCCCTAAAGTAAAAGGTAATATACACCTGATGTAACAAAGCTTAAAAACAAGCTTCAGAAGGCATATTAACTGCCTGCTGGAAAAAACTCAACATTGTTTAAAAGAGGACTACAAAATCCCAAACTCACTACACTAAACAGCAAAATTTACTAGACGTGACGAAGCAGAAAAGATGTGAGCCAAAACTAGGAGAAAAATCATTCAGTAGAAACAGATCCTGAAATGAGAGATGATGGAATCATCAGACAACTACTTTAAAACATCTCTTATTAATATGTTTATAGATATAAAGGAAAATATATGCATAATGGAAGGTAGAAATGGAAACCATAAAAAGGAGTCAATGGAACTTTTAGAGATAAAAAGTAAAAGTACCTGAGATGAAAATTTCACTGGATAGGCTTAACAGATTAACTGTTAACCATTGCCATCCAGTTGATTCTGACTCATAGCAACCCTAAAGGACAGGGTAGAACTACCCTGTCATGGATTGAATTATGTCCTCCCAAAAATGTGTGTGTTAATTTGGCTGGGCTGTGATTCCCTCTTTTGTGTGATTTTCCTATATGTTGTAAATTCTGCCTCTATGATGTTAATGAGGGAGGACGGGTGGCAGTTGTGTTAGTAAGGCAGGACTCAGTCTACAAGATTGGATTGTGTCCTGAGGCAGTCTCTTGAGATGTAAAAGAGAGAACTGAACGGAGAAATGGGGATCTCATACCACCAAGAAAGCAGTGCCAGGAGCAGAGCGAGCACATCCTTTGGACCCAGAGTTCCTGCACAGAAAAGCTCCTAGTCCGAGGGAACATTGATGAGAAGGCCAGCCTTCCCCTGGAGCTGATGCCCTGAATTTGGACTTTTAGCTTACTTTACTGTGAAGAAATAAATTTCTCTTTGTTAAGCCATCCACTTGTGGTATTTCTGTTATAGCAGCACTAGATGACTAAGATATGCCCCATAGGGTTTCCATGCCGTGGCTGGTGAATTTAAACTGCCGATCTTTAGATTAGCAGCCGAGCACTTAACCAGTGTGCCTCCAGGTCACCAACAGCAGATTACGTAAGGGGGAAAAAAAAAACATGATGCAAGGCAATTGAAACGGTCTAAAATGAAGCACAGGGAGAAGAAAGCTGAAAAAAGAAAATGAACAGTGCTTCAGTGACCATGGGACAATATCATGTAGTCTAGTGGATATATAAGTAGAGTGACAAAAGAGGGAAGTAAGAAAATATTTGTAGGACTAATAGCTGAAAAACTGTAAAATTTGATTAAAAATATAAATCCACCACATGCATACAAATGAAATAGGATCCATGCCTCACACCATACACAAAAACAAAGTGAAAGTGGATTAAGGACCTAAATGTGCAAACTAAAACCATAAAATTCTTAGAAGAAAATGCAGGGTGGGCAACACTGTCAGGCCTAGCTTTTAACAATGGATTATTTAATATAGTAACAAAAGCCCAACAGCAAAGGACAAAATAAATAAATGGGACCTTATAAAAATTTAAAAATTTTATTCATCGAAAGACTTTGCCAAAAAAGTGAAAAAGTGAAAAGGCAAGCTACCGATTTGGAGAATATCTTTGGAAACCATATATCCAATAAAAATCTAATAACCAAAATATATATAAAAGTTTGACAACTTAACAAAAAGATAAATAACTCCATCACAAAATGGACACAGGACTTGAATGGACTTCTCACCAAAGAGGATGTTCAAATGGCCACCAAATACATGAAAAGGTGCTTAACATCATTAGCCATCAGAGATGCAAATCAAAATCACAATGAGATACCGTTTCATTCCCACTAGTATGGCTAAGAGAAAATAAATAAATAAATAACAAATGTTGTCAAGGATGTGGGGAAATTGTAACCCTTATCCATTGCTGCTGGGAATACAAAATGGTGGAAAACATTGTAGCAGTTCCTCAAAAAACTAAAAATAGAACTGCCATATGACCCAGCAATTCCACTCCTAGGTATATACTCAAAACAATTGAAAGTGAGACTCAAACAGATACGTGTACATCAGTGTTCTCTGCAGCACTGTTCACAATAGCCAAAAGGTGGAAACAGCGTAAATGCCCAGCAACAGATGAATGGATAAACAAAATGTGGTACATACGTACAGTGGAATACTACTCAGCCAGCAGGAGATACATGCTACAATATGTATGGAGCTGGAAGACATTATACTGAGTGAAATAAGTCAGTCACAAAAGGACAAATATTGTATGACCTCACTTATATAAAAAGACAAATGTATAGACAACAAAGTTTATTAGTGATTACCCGGTGTGGAAGGTCGGATTAAAGGTGACGGAAAAATTGCATTGATAAAGGTAGGGTTGCACAGCCAGTTATTGTAATTACTGTCAATTACAATACACCTGTTCTACACCTGTCAAAAGTTGAACTGGCAAAAGTTATGTGGTAGATATATTTACAACAACAACAAAGAGTACACTGCTAAGACTGCTTATGTACAACCAAACTCCTCATGGGATTTGATTCCTTGGTTTAGAGGTTTAGGGCCATGGTTTAATGGGACATGCCAGTTAATTGGCCTGATAATGTGTTCAGTTCTTCTGTTCTACTAGTTCTATCCTGTAGTTCGTTGCACAGTGCCTGGGGTCTTAAAGCTTGCAAGTGGCCATCCCAGGCATGACAGTTGGTTTCTATTTGCCTGGAGCAACAGAGTAAGAAGGAGAGTCAGAAATAGGAGGAATGTATGGAATGTGTGGCTAACTGCCTCCATGAACAACTGCCAGCTTTGCCTGGAGACCAGAAGGACTGGATGGTGATCAGCTACCATTACTGAACATTTTGATCAAAGATTCTATAGAAGAATTTCAAATTCTCATGGACACCAGGCTTTCTGAAGCCATGGAGCTGGATGAAACCCTGAAACTGTTGCCCTGAGATAATCTTTAAAAATTAAACCAAAAATATCCCCTGAAGTCTTTTTAAAACCAAATAATAGTTTAGCTCAACTAGTAAAAAATGTCTGCCTTGAGCTTTATGTTCTTTTAAGAACTATCTGTATGGGATCAAATTGATAATAGCACCTCTAAAGATTAGATAGAAACCTTAGGGGGCAGTGAGTTTATCTTAAAGGGGGAGGAACAACTCAGAAAAGGAGGATGAGAATGGCTGCACAAATTGAAGAATGTAATCAGTGTCACTGAATTGTACATGTATAAATGGTTGAGTTAGTGTGTTTCTGGGTATATTCTCAACAACAGCAACAAAAAAAAATCCACAGATCCAAGAAGCTGAATCAACTCCAAGCAAGATACACCAAAGAAAACCCCATAAAAACACATCATTGTAAAATTGCAAAACATCAGTGATAAAGAGAAAACTCTTAAAAGCAAGCCAAGAAGAAGACGTAACACGTATAAAAAAATAAGAAGTAAAATGACCTTTGCGTCACCAGATGACGAGATTGTTTACATACAAACTCCTAAGGAATCTACAGAAAAATCCTTTAGAATTAATTTGAATTTAGCAAGGCTGTAGGATAAAAATATACAAAAAATAAGTGTATTTATATTAGGAAATAATTGGAAAATGAAATAAAAATACCATTTACAATAACATCAGAAAACATAATACACTTAGGAATCAATTTGATGCAAGATGTAGAAGAACTTTATACCAAAACTGTGCTGAGAAAAATTAGAGAAGTTCTAAGGAAACATATCGTGTCCATGGATTAGAAGACTCAGTATTGTTAAAGTGGTATTTTTCCCCAGAGTACTCTAGAAATTCATAGCCATATGAATCAAAATATAGCAGGTTTTTGTGTAGAGATTGACAAGCTAGTTTTAAAAATTATATGGTAACAAAGGATTTGAAATAGCCAAATAAGTTTTGAAAAATAATGAGATTGGAGTATTTCTGTTACCTATTTTTGGACTTTATGTAAAGCTACAGTAATCAAGATCGAGTAGTGGTTGTATATGGATGGATGTTAGATCCCTGAAACAGAATAGACACACACACATATAGTCAATACTTTTGAAAAGATGCCAAGGTAACTTAATTGTAAAGGATAGTCTTTTTAACAAATGGTGCTAGAACAACTGAATATCTATATGGAAATAAATGAACTTTGACCCCCCTCACACAATACACAAAAAAAATTAACTCAAAATGGATAATAAACCTAAACAAAGAAGTTAAAACTATAAAGTTCTCAGGGGGGAAAAAAAAAAGAGAAAATCTTTGTGGCCTTGGGGTAGACTGATTTCTTAGGTGGTACACAAAAAGCTCTAATCATAAAGGAGAACAGAAATGATGAATTGGATTTCATCTAATTTAAGAATATATGCTCTTCAAAAGAGAAAGCCCTAATTATAAAGGGAAACAGAAATGATGAATTGGATTTTGTCTAAATTAAAAATACATGTTCCTCAAAAGATACTATTATAAAAAAATAAAAGACAAGACACAGACTGGGAGAAAATATTTGCAACACGTATATTTGATAATTCAGAAATATCCAGAATATATAAGGAACTCTTATTGTTCAGTCAGATCGTGCTTGCCTTCGGCTGGAGATGGGTGGGAGGTACTGACTGCAAAGGGCTCTGAGGAAACTCTTTGGGATAATGGAAATATTCTGTATTTTTATTCTGGTGGTAGTTAAATGGGAGCCTTGGTGCTGCAGTGGTTAAGATCTTGGCTGCTAACCAAACGGTCAGCAATTTGAATCCGCCAGCTGCTCCTTGGAAACCCTATGGGGCAGTTCTCCTCTGTCCTCTAGGGTCACTATGAGTCAAAATCAACTCAGCAGCAATGGGTTTTGTTTGGTTTTGGTGGTTAAATGAGTATATACATTCATCAGATCTCTTCAAGGTGTGCAGTTAAATTGGATGCATTTTATTTCATAGAAATATAGCTCAATAAGGTTGATTTTAGCAAATACAAAAATCTTTGTGTTTCATGTTATTTCTTATGATTTTGAGATAATATACTTATTTTTGGAAAGATGTGAACAATTTTATTTGAAAAAAAATTGATCTGTGCTATCTTAGAGCAGTTTAATATACTCATGGTGCTTAAATTTGGGCTTTTTAGTTCTTGTTATATCATTTGTAAACTTCCTACTTAGTGTCTTGCTTGTATGATAGGTAACTCAACTAACAGAGAAGCTGAAGAATCAGTCAGAAAGCCATAAACAAGCCCAGGAAAATTTGCATGATCAGGTGCAGGAGCAGAAGGCCCATCTTAGAGCTGCACAAGACCGTGTCCTTTCCTTAGAAACCAGTGTCAATGAGTTGAATAGTCAATTAAATGAAAGTAAGGAGAAGGTCTCCCAGCTTGACATACAGGTAATGTTAAAATTATGTTATTTCAAATGAGTTTGTATGAATAACGCATCATTTTTAGACCATGAAGTGTTTTAAATTATGATACTGTTTTTTCTTTTGCCTTACCAGTTAATATTAACAAATTGAGTGTGGGAATTAGATGAAGATGATATCTAGACAGTTTATTGAGCTTTCCTGTTTGCCTCTTTTTTTTCTCTTCTGGCAAATTATGCCTCCTGAATCTGTTGGATCTTTGCTTTTCTTTGTTTTGATCAAGTTCTTGTTACTGTTTTTGAAGCTTAAATTAGTTTACTGTTATACCGTTAGATTTCCACGTCAAATATTTTTTAACTTTTACTTTTTAATCTTACTTTGAAGATTTGATTTAAAAGAAATCTTTATATAGTACCATTATATATGTATATTCTTTCAGAGGCCAATGTAGCAGTCTTGCTCAATGAGCTAATCAGGGAGTGGGAATTAAGACATATTTCTTTTTCTATTCTCATCATTGGTTTCTTATTCTGTACTATAGCAGAGAAAAAGTTATATAATATTTCTTTGTTTTTTTTTTTAGTATTTTTCTGTTCCAACCCCTACCCTCCTAGTAACCATCAAAGATTGTTTCTTTCTGTTTGTAAACCTTTTCATGAGTTTTTATAGTAGTGATCTCATACAGTATTTGTCCTTTTGTGATTGACTTATTTCAGTCAGCATAATGCCCTCCAGATTCATCCATATTGTGAGATGTTTTGCTGATTCATCATTATTCTTTATTATTGCATAGTATTCCATTGTGTATATGTACCATAGTTTGTTTACCCATTCATCTGTTGATCGACTCTTAGGTTGTTTCTGTCTTTTTGCTATTGTGAATGATGCTGCAGTGAACATGGGTATGCATATGTCCATTCATGTGACAGCTCTTATTTCTCCAGGATATATTCCTAGGAGTGGGATTGCTGGATCGTGTGGTCTTTCTATTTCTAGCTTTTTAAGGAAGCACCATATCGATTTCCAAAATGGTTGTACCATTTCACATTCCCACCAGAAGTGCGTAAGATTTCCAAGCTCCCCGCAGCCTCTCTAACTTTTGGTATCTTCTGTTTTTTTGATTCGTGCCAGTAGTGTTGGGGTATATAATATTTCTAAGCCTTAATTTTCTTTATTTTAGGATAATTATTCCATTAGAAGTAAGAAATATAATAATAAAATATTATAACATGTATTTATTAGAACTTGGATAAAGAGTCCACTTTTTTTTCCAGTATAATAGTTTATTTGATGAGTTATATGATAGTCCAATATGTGGATGCCAAAATTAAGACAGAGAGAGAAAAGTGATGGAGGGAGGGAGGACTGGAGAGAAGGAGTAGGGGGAGGGAAAATGTATGAATGAGTAGATTAAGGTAGTCTTTGATTCTTTTTTGCATTGCAAGATCCTTCCCTTTACAAAATACTGCCACTGCTGTTTATCTGAGAACCTGAGAACTAGTTATCATATCAGCCAGTTTTTCTTACTATCATTGCTGTCTTTACTACCTTAGCAATAAACTGCTCTTCGCTTTTAGTTCTTAAAAAATGGTACCTATAGGTATTTCTCAGTTTTTGAGACTTTTCTCTAAAGTGCTTTAACTTCTTTATGAACTAGTGTTAGTTCATAAAGTAGGATGTATGGCGTTACTTTTCTTCCAAGGATTGGGAATCTGATAACTTCTAGTGCTTTTAGTGATAGTATTAATAAGAGAATGTCAACCAGAAATATTTGGCCAAAGGGTATTGGCTGTGACTTTCCTTTAAATGTGCTAAAGAAAGGCAGATAAAGTAACATTTTTGATGGAGTGTGCCTTTAAGTACACAGATGTGATTTTAAACTGTTTTCTAGTTTTCAGTCCTGTGTACCTTTTAATCCATACTTCCAAGTTATTTCCTAGTATGCATGATCATGACAGCATCAAGGTAAATTACATACATATATGTCACTACATCATGAGAGGGCTCTTCAGGCTCTTACTATTTTAAGGGATTTAATGTAGAAGTTGTAACAATGCCTTTTTGGCAATTGGTACTTCTTAGTCAAGTCTGAATTTATTGCACAGAAAGGATCAACAAAGGGGCTCGTTTCATGGACAGCTACATTTTTTAATCCTCCATGAGAAGCATTTCCAAGATAAGATAAACCAGTGGAACTATTACTTAATTCCCCTCAAATTTTCTTTATGCGTAACATGATTTTGGAAGATGTATCCCATTAATTGAAGCATACCTGTATTAAAAGATGATGAGCAGTTATCATACTCTTAAATATTTCCTTAATTTTTTATTCCTCCAGTAGGTAAAATGTCATATGTAAATGAAGACTATATATTCTTCATAGTCTATGCTATACATTTATCATTTAGTATAATGTACTACATATCATTTAAAGTATAGATATCTTTAGTTTTTAGTTTTAATTCAGTGTAGATGCGTATACCTTGATACGACCATTGTTTCTGTGAAAATGTAAGTAGTTCTTGAGAAAGGGTTCTTTGAATTTTTTTCATTTCTGCTTAAAATTACCCATGCAGTATAAATCTTACATTTCTTACCTTCATCAATCCTCTCTTCAACCAGCTGGAGGAGTGTCCTCCTTTTCCCATTTTCTCGGTACTTTAATTGCAAATAGTGTTTATCATTTTTCTACTTTTTTGCTTTTTTGAAGTGAGTTGTACTAAAGTTATTCAAAGTTTTTAAAAGTGTTACTTTTGATAGCAAGACAGATGTTTTTGCTTGTTTGATTTTATTTGAAGCTTATTGTTGAAAGCCTTGAATTTTTTATGTATCATTTCTTGACTTTTTATGCACATCAAAAGTAAAAACTTTTTAAGTGAAAATTTATCAGGGGATACTGAATTTCACGCAGTGTTTCCAGTTTCAATTTGCCATAGTCTGGTTATTTTGAATTTTGGATTTCTGGAAGTCTTGATTATCTTTGGAGCCATCATTTCCTTTGGCATAGCTATTTAATTTATTATAATAGTAGGCAAACTTCAGATGTCCACTTCTGAAAAATACAGTGGCCCTTTTCAATAAAAAAGTATACCTTCTTTTTCTTAGCAAAATGGTACTGTTTTGGTGCCATGTAGGAACATCTTTTCATCATTTATCCAAACATTAAGAGTTTTCTTCCCTACTCATATTCCTGTTTTGGGGATTTTCACATACATATTTTTTCATTGTCTAAATCTTTATGAATTTCACCAAAGGACCTAATTTTTTAAATAATTTAATAATAAAAGCAGTACGTATTCAAGCAAGGGGAAATTAAGAACTAAATACAAATTAAATAACTTGTATATTTTGTTACAGATTAAAGCCAAAACTGAATTATTACTATCAGCAGAAGCAGCGAAAACTGCTCAAAGAGCAGACCTTCAGAATCATTTGGATACAGCACAAAATGCATTACAAGATAAACAGCAGGTAGGGAAACCTGATGCAATTTCATACCATAACCTAGTGCTTTAGTAGATAAATTAATTGCAAACGTGTTAAAATGATACCCAGTTTTACAGAATCTTGTGATAGCCTTGCTTATGCCCCTTAATTCCTCCTTTAGTTGAGAGCTAATTGAGTAACAGATGCAGGAGTCAGGCAGACACAGATTCACAATATCAGTTTTGATTTTGATAAAGCTCAACTGGTGTGCTTGACTTAAAGAAGCAATTGTGGTTGGGCTTCCTAATACTGTATTTCTTCAGTAGCTTAGACCATGATGTGGAACTGATACATTTACTCCTAATTGTTGCCTCATCCTATCAAGTGCCAATGATTTGGAAACAGAGAGAGAGAGAGAGACCTCCACACCTGTTTTTAGTACTGTGACCCAGGTGTACTTACTGCTTGGAAGGAGGAAAAGAGCACTGTGTATTCCACCTCAAATGTGAGACTTACTCTCCTTTCTTGAGGGGTAGAAGTCAGTGGGGGCTAGAGGGAATACAGATGTTTCCTCAACACTTGTGATAGAATAGAAGCTTCCTATTTTATGGAGTCCTGGTAGTGCAGTGGTTAAGAGCTATGGCTATTAACCAAAAGGTTGGCAGTTCGAATCCACCAGCTGCTCCTTGGAAACCCTGTGGGGCAGTTCTACTCTTTCCTATAGGGATCACTGTGAGTTGGAATCGACTTGATGGCAGTGAGTTTTGTTTATTTATTTATTTATTTTTGGTGTATTTTATGGTCAAGGTCAAAATGTTCGTAGATTTTTCTTACCTTTTACCAGGTAGAAATGTTTAAAATTTATTTATTATGCAAGAAGTAATAGTAGTTATTGCTTTAATTTTTTAACAATATAGAAGTATATCAAGTTAAAAAAAACATTTTCCTATGCTTACCCTTAGCCCCAATCCTATTTTCCTTGAGTACATGTGGAATCACACTATATATGTTGTTAAATACATCTGGAGAGTATTTTCTAAGCACAAGATCAGAGTAAGAAACCACAAAAAATTATAAAAATAACCACACAAAAATTTAAAATTTATCTGTTAAAACATTATTAACAAAATTCTAAGGCAAATAGCAAAAGGATAAAACATTTTCTGAAGTATATCTGATGAAGGCTTAATATCCTTGATATTTAAAACATTTTAACATAGAGAAAAGTAGCCCTACAAGAAATATAAATGATCAAAACTACATTAGGAAATGTTCAAGTTCATTAAGAATCAGTTGCAAATTAAAACAATAATAGGATACATTTTCCCTGGAGAGGTGGAGATGGTTGGAGAGGTTGTGGAAGAATAAATCACTTCCATACATTGCTAACGGTAGTATAAATTAGTTCAGCCTTTTGGTGGGGGAATTATTTGGCAATATATTTTAAAAAACCTAGAATTTTTTGTATTCTTTAGTTCAGTCTGTGTGTTTTTGTCTTAAGGGACTATTCATAGCTTTAAGGATGCTATTTACATCTCTGCTAATAAATGCATAAAATTTAGTAGCGGTCTTTGCCTCTCAAATGGGATATTTGGCTAAAAAATGAACTATATCCATGAAATGGAAATTTATGCAATCAAGTATAATGGCATTATAAAAAAAACCAAAGTTTTATGATGCTTTGTTATATAAAATCAAAGGATGTTACAATAAAACTATGTAAAATGAGTTCCTGTTTTTATTGTAAAAGATCAAAGAAAAAAATACGTAAACTAACATACAGAAAAGACTGGAAGCAGAGTTATCAAAACATTAACAGTGATTATCTGGGTTGTGGATACACTAGTAATTTTTATTTTGTTCTTTCTGTGCTGTTGGATATTCCAGATGAATTGATCAGGTGTTATATAGATCACTGGAATATAGTTTTTAAATGTTATTTTTAAAATGGTATCCTGAACTTTGAAAATGTTTAATTATAGTATAAAAGTATCATTTTACTATTGGCATGTTTAATATTCTATTGTATATTTTGGCTTCTAAAATAACTTTTCTTAGAAAAACATTGAAAAGTTATTAAATTGTTACGCATATAAACTATGCAAGGCTTCAGTTCAGGTCCTTTATTTTATGTTGTTGTGTGTGTCTAGTAGATTCTGACTCATAGTGACCTTATAGGACGGAGTACAACTGTCCCATAGCGTTTCCTAGGTTGTAATCTTTACAGGAGCAGATGGCAAGGTCTTTTCTCCCTCGGAACGGCTGGTGTGTTTGAATTGCTGACTTTTTGGTTAGCAGCCGAGCACATAACCATTGCACCACGAAGGCTCACCTTTGTTTTATATGAGTGCATAAATACAGCCTCTGAGACATCATGTGACTTGTTTGAGGTCTTACCCTCAATAGTTTCTTAAGTAAAATCAGAGTTTTCAATTTTACTTTGAACATTTGAGTACTACAATAAAGTAAACCTTATCAAAGTTTTCTTCAATTGTACTTTTCTATAGGAGTTAAATAAGATCACTACTCAATTGGATCAGGTAACTACAAAGTTGCAGGACAGGCAAGAGCACTGCAGTCAGCTGGAAAGTCATCTTAAAGAATATAAAGAGAAACATCTCTCTTTAGAACAGAAAACTGAAGAGCTAGAAGGTCAAATTAAGGTTTGTATAAAAGAAATTGAATTTAGCCAAATTGTCTACTGCTATAGTAATGAAAACTGATGACGTAGATAGAATCAAAGATTTTTAATTAACAAAGAAAGGTTGTAGTTGTGGTATAAAATTTAATTAGTTGTAATTTTTTAATGTCTTATTTTTGAATTCCATCTTTACTTTTTATTTCTTCATTATTGTGTGGCTTTTACAAATGACAGCATATATACTGCTTCCTTGTATTGTATAACTATTTCAAAGAGACAGCCATCCAGGGAACTACTCTGTAATTTCAGGAAACTTACCATGTTATTGTTGTTGTGAAGTGTCTTCTGTTTCTTCCTTCTTCCATCTCCTTATCTCCTTATTCCAACATAATATTTCAGATGTGGTATACCTTTTCCTTTCTAAACTTTATGTCTATAACCTTTGGATTTTGCTTCTAATTAAATAATAATTTAGGCCATCTAACTATGTCTTATTTTTATACAACTCTAAGTGAATGGGTTGATTTATTAAGAGGTTACCTATGATTAGACATAACAGAGAAGGATTTACATAACCCTGAGTCCTTTAAATTGGAACTCCTCTATCATTTGAAAGTTTATTAAAAATAATTTATTGTTTGGTAGTAGAGAGAATAAAGGTAATAAAGTTTAATTATCTGCTTCAGTTAAAAATTTCTCAAGTTACTATTAAAAAAAGCGTGTGCGTGCATGTGTGTATGTGTATTAATAAGGACTACATGACAATTGCTTTCTAGTTTTGGATATGTATAATTACATCAATGTTTTTAACTATAAGGGATAATATATTTTGAGTGAGCACATGTGTGAACCTGTTATTTTTGTACTTGAGTTAATGACTTTTACCCTTATTTCTGCTTGTTTTATGCTTTATATTTATTTTAAGTTTATTCTCTTATTCAGAGTTAGTTTTTATAAAGTAAATACTTAGTGACTGCCTATCATGTATAAAGTCTTTTTAAGTCCTCTGAAATATTCCAAGATAAATAGCCCCATTACTCAATAATGGTTTCAGAATGTTTTTTATTGTAACATAAGTATTTTATAGCTATTTTTGTATTGTCAACACCAATTTATGTATAAATAAAATGCTATAGTATTTAATAATAGATATTGTTGTTGCTGTTAGGTACCGTTGAGTCAGTTCTGACTTACAGAGACCCTATGTACAACAGAACGAAACAGATAGATATTACTAACATTAAAATGGCTATATATACTATATTTCTTCCATAGAAACTAGAAGCTGATACTGTTGAAGTTAAAGCAAGCAAGGAGCAAGCTTTGCAGGATCTACAGCAGCAAAGACAGCTGAGCAGAGATTTAGAGCTCAGAGCCACAGAATTGAATAAACAACTTGAAATGGAGAAAGAAATGTAAGCTAACCTACTTTGCTTATAAATTAAGGGGGAGGATTATAAACTAAGTATTAAAATCTCCTTAAGATTTTAATTTTGGTATCACGATGCTTAAAGATTTATTAAATATTTGTATTGTGTTGATTTTATAAACTGCTAATGTTAATTTGAATGAAAAATAAAGCCATCATAATATGGTTAAACTTCACTACAAAAAATTTAAAAAACTTGGTTTTATGAGATTTGGGTCATCTAGTCTCTTTTCAACAATCATATGGTACCCATATCATGTTATCTCTGAAGTAGAGACAGTTTTACTTCTTCCTGGAGGAGCCCTGGTGGTTAAAGCGCTCAGCTGCTAACTGAAAGGTCAGTGGTTCGAACCCACCAGCTGCTCCACAGGAAAAAGATGTGGCAGTCCGTTTCCGTAAACATTTATAGCCTTGGAAACCGTATGGGTGCAGTTCTGCCTGTCCTGTAGGGTCGCTATGAGTCGGAATCGACTCAACAACAGTGGGTTTTGGTTTTCTGTTTTTTTTTTTGTTGTTGTTGGCTTTTACTTCTTCGTTTACAGTCTGTAAACCTTTATGTGTTTTTCTTGACCTATTGCTGGCTGGAACCGCCAGTAAAATTTTGAACACAAATAGTGATAGCAGACATCCTGCATTGTTTCTGATCTTATTAGGGGGAACATTAAACATTTTACCATTAAGTATGAGGTGGTTGTTGTTAGGTGCCATCGAGTCAGTTCCGACTCACAGCAACCCTGTGTACGACAGAACGAAACACTACTCGGTCCTGTGCCATCCTCACAGTTGTTGTTATGTTTGAGCCCATAGTTGCAGTCGGTCCATCTCGTTGAAGGTCTTCAACTTTTTCACTGACCTTCTACTTTACCAAGCATGACGTCCTTCTCCAGGGACTGGCCCCTGCTGATAACATGTCCAAAATACATGAGACACAAGTCTTGCTATCCTCACTTCTAAGGAGCACTCTGGCTGTTAACTTCTTCAAAGACAGACTTGTTCATTCTTCTGGCAGTCCATGGTATATTCAGTATTCTTCTCCAACACTATAATTCAAAGGCATCAGTTCTTCTTCGGTCTTCTTTATCCATTGTCTTTAAATGCCAGGTAGGTCACTCTGAGTGAGTCGAAAGACTTGGCCTGGGTCAGGGAGATGAGGGCCCTTGCCCCAGTAGTAAAGGCAGAGGCTGAAAGCCTGGGAAAAGTACTCTTCAGGGAGTTGAACTAAAACTCATCGTAGTTGGTGATAATTGAGTTGTTTTATACTTTCTTGGTTTCATCCCTGTTTTGGGATGTGATGATGTAAATTTTCTTTTTCTCAAATACAGTAAATTGGGTTCTGGCACTTTGAATTGGAGGATATAGAGGTGCATTCTTTGCCTAAAGTGGCATTCCTTCTCACTGTTAACATCATCGTTTCTAGTGCCTTGGTATTGAGGGAGCACATCTGATCCTTAATATCATCTACTTATGGTCTGTTGTTATCTCTGGATCCCAGTAATCAATCCATATAGATCCCCTCTGAGTTAGTTCTTGTTCTCTTCTCCAAGGTCCCTGTAGGCTCAATGGTTCTTTCCACTTATTGGTTCAGAAATCACTCCCACTTCGTATTGGGATAGAAAAACTTTCAAGACTAAGATCTTTTCTGCCTGTATACTTCATGCAAACATTTATCCTTTGATGCATAGATTATTTGGAAGTGTGTTATTTACTTTCCAGATGTACTCTGTGTTGTAGGTAGAGTGTTGTATAAATAAATACCAGTTAGATCATGGTGATTGATAATGTCCTAATCTTCTATAGCCTTACTAATTTTTTCTCTGGTGGTTCTGTCAATTTCTGAGAAAGAAGTGTTAACACTTTCAACTATGATTGTGGATTTGTTCATTTCTCCCTTTAGTTCTTTTTTTAAAAAGAACAAAGTTTTACAGCAACTATTTATGCCTTTATTTCTATTTTGCCTTCTATGATTCACATAATCTTATGATTTTATAACAATAACATAGAAAAGTTAGAATAGTAAATATATGAAGTCTAATTTTAGGGTTACTTGACAGGGATTTTAATTATATTAAAATGGTAAAATAATGTTAGTGAGATGACTTTTCTATTTAGACCTTTAAAAATCAGTGAAGTACAAAATATCCTTATGAATGTACTTTAGCATCTTTTCTAACTATGTTTTAGAAGGTGAAAGCAAGTTTCTGGGACTAAAAGTTAGAAAATTTCAGGTATAAATAGTTCTAGTATTACATTAATATCCAATTTCAAATATGTGGCTAATACATCTTTTAACAACCTCCCTTTATAATGATTATAAAGTATATTGGAAATAGCATGCATTCTATAAATATTGTTACTTTGCATAGGGTTTTATTTTGACTTTAGAGAATGGTTGATCTTTAATGTTTGTTTTTTTTTCCCTGCATAATATGCATAATTTAATTCCTTTTATAAAAGTAAAAGTTTATAGGTCAACATTCCTGAAGCTCAGTCTTCATTTCCTAGTTCTTATCACTTATTTATTCAGGTATAATAAATGTTAAAGGACAAATGATAGCAAATCCCTTGTAGTTTCAATGATTAAAGTAAATCTTTTTCCTTTCCTCTATTTTAGAAATAAAATGTCTTCATTTTTTTACTTTATTTTTTCTTTAAGTGCTTTGAAGTTTAAGACTTGTCAAACAGATTTTATCTTTGCAAGGAAAGAGGCAAAGTCCTTTATGTACTCACGGCTAGCACAAAGAAGAGGTTCTTTAGGGTACGTGGAAAGATCTTTTCTGGCTATTGTAGAAAAGGGGGTCTGCTATATACATAGTTTCCTTTCGGAATCTGTTGTAGTGGATTAGAACAGATTAAGTCAGAAGGCTTAGGTGGTCTTGGCTTTGCCACTAACTTGTATAATTTGAGGAAAATCATCTTCGTCTGTTAAATTGTTAAGTCAGATGATCTGAGGCATTTTTCAGTTTTATGAAACTGCATTATTATTTTTACGTCTAAATTATGTAAGGATGTTTAAAAAATCAATGATTTATTAATTTTAATGGAAGATTAGAGATGATAAATTATGCAGTTTTTTTATAAAATTATTTCTTTCATATTTAGAGTATCCAGTACAAAATTGGATCTACAGAAAAAATCTGAAGCCCTTGAAAATATTAAGCAAACGCTTACCAAGCAAGAGAAAGAAAAAGTAATTCTTAAACAAAAAATTGAAAATTTAAATCAAGAATCAAAGATGCAGCACCAGGAATTGAATAACAGAATTCAAGCAGCAGCAACAGAACTACAAAAAGTAAAGATGGAGAAAGAAACTCTAATAACAGAACTTTCTGCAACAAAAGAGAAATTATCAAAAGTTTCTGATTCTTTGAAAAACTCCAGAAGTGAACTTGAAAAGGAAAATCAAAAAGGAAAAGCTGCTATATTAGAATTGGTTAGTTGTTTACATTTTTATTCTCAGGAAGAAGTGATTATTTAAAATTCACTGGTTTTTCTGCCTAATTTACTGCTGACTTTTAATCCAGCATTTAGATGATATAAAATAATTTTTATAAATAATTAGAATTGCTTAACTTGAGAAAGACAGCCCAAGATAATGACACACACACACACACACACACACACACACACACACACGTATATATAACTTTTTAAAGGCCAAGGACATTTTCACTTGAATATAATAGTCTTCCTCTATTGCTGGTATGATGTTAGATTTGGGAGAGACTTCAGTATGTTTGTCCACAGAGAATACAACTACTAGTTGAAAGATTCACTTGTCTCGAGGGATGGGCAGAAAGACCAGAAAGGTCTGGATAACTCTTTTAACTCTGTTATTAAAAACTTTCTAATTCTTTTGAATATTCTAAAATTCCAGATACCATGTTTTTATGCAAATAATGCATGCCTTCTATATTTGTTAGAGATACCATAAAACATATTTAAACTCTAAAGAAAAATTGCAATCTCAGGAAATTAAATGGGAATGTATTCTCAGAAATATTTTAACCTGGAATAGCATAGAGTGACAACAAAAGTTAGGCTCTTCTGGTCTCAGTATAAAGGTCAGTGAGAGTATACTGTTCAGTAGTTTAAAATAAATACATCGTATAGCATGTTGCCTTTGTGCACCTTTCTATTTGGAGAAAGCATCTTCTGTCTGTACGTCTTCCCTCTTTAGTTATATGTGATTTTAAAAAATTCATTGTTTTACTGCTTTTTTCTTTCTATAATTTTGCTTCCATTTTCTTGAAGCCCATTGTTCTGCTTTTAAAATAGGATGACAATTTAATTAATTATAATCAATTCTGTAACATAAAAAAGTGGTTTCCAAAGTATTCTAAAATAGTTTAATTAGAACACTTTGAAAACCACGTTTTTAGATGCCTAAAATATTTTATGGTGATTTGTCTATGAGTATGCATTGCTTATGTACACTCTACAACCATTAACTTTATGTTCTAGTCTCTGAGAGTGAGTATAAACACCTGAGAGAATAGAATGGAGTCATTGCTCTTTTCTTTATATGTCGAGAACTTGGTTGATGATGGAAACCCTTAGCCTTTTGCTATAATAATATATTTTATAATTTTTTCTATTATTGAAATGGATGATCCTATCCTATCTTAGCCCATAAATGATTTTAGTTTATTTCCTTGCATGGATACTACTAAACATAAATAATAAACTTCTTAAACTTACCATAAATATTTTCTGTGTAATATAGTTTCCATTTTTTTTAAGGAAAAAACTTGCAAAGAATTGAAGCATCAACTTCAAGTACAGACGGAAAGCACACTTCAAGAACAGAATGAACTGAAAAAGTCACTGGAACAAGAGAAGGAGGTGTGATTTTCTTTTTTCTGTAGTATAAAATATGTAAAGCATAATAAGATTTTTATGTTTTCAAATTGGAGCCCTGGTAACGCTGTGGTTAAGAGCTCAGGCTGCTAACCAAAAGGTTGGCAGTTTGAATCCACCAGCTGCTCCTTGGAAACTCTATGGGGCAGTTCTGTTCTGTCCCATAGTGTCGCTGTGAGTCAGAATCAACTCCACGGCAATGGGTTTGGTGTTTTTTTTTTTTTCGTTATTTTCATATTGTACTTAGATGAAAGAAAAGTTTATTTCTCTGAAATGTAATAGATCACATATACATAGTTTAAAATTATTTTTTGTGTTCTACCTACTATTAAAAAGATTTGAGCTAGTTTATAATAAAAGACTCAAATAATGGAATACAATTCATAAGGGTAGAAAATTGAGTCAACTAACTATAGAGTTATAATTAGTAATCTATCTCACAACATTATGTGGTTGAAAAAAAAATCTTTATAGACTTTCCATTGAAATTACCTTTCCAGGACTCTTTATCTCATGGACAGTTATATTAATAGTATATTTAATAATGGTTGTATAACAGCCAACAGACATTTCTATGGTTAATGCTTTTATTGATCTCCAGCAAAAACAAACAAGGAAACAAGTAAATAAATGGATGTAGTATATGGTTGTTATTCTCTGTGTGTTATATTGTTTGGAAGCTAAGTCTAGGTATGTAGCTTTCTAGAAATCTGATTTGATAAACCAACAAAACCTAGGCCTGGCAAGTGTTTGATAGGATTGTATTTTGGTTGTTGACTGAAAGTCACCTGTGCTGTAGATGCCACCCATGTAAGTGGAGAAATTATTCAGTGCCCAGGCACCAATCAGCTTATATCCTGGCTATGCCATTTATTACCTAGTCTGTTTTGCCTTGCCTTGGGCAGATTACTTAATCTCTCTGTGCTTCAGTTTCTTCAGCAGTAAAATGGGGCTAATAATAGAATCTGCTTACAGAGTTATTTTGAGAAATAAATGGGTTAATATGTTTAAATGATTTAGAACACTAACTGTAACGAAGTAAATGCTCAAATGTTAAATGCTATTTTTTTTTTTTTAAATCATCATCATTCTTGTTATATTACCTTACTCTTGCATTTCACAAAAATATCTCCTTGGTGTTGGGAATAAGCTGAGGCATCTGTATATAGTTCAAAACTTTTTTGAAAGTAACTGAATATGATCAAATGCTCAAACTAGATTTTTAATGAAATATGCATAAAGCATGAAAATATGACTTTGGCTGGAAGGGCAGGAGAGAGTAGTAGACCATCTTGGCCACTGAGGATCCTCAGTGTGACTTCTTTATGATGTCTAATTTTGAACAGAAATATATTCTAGTGGATTGCAAAAACAAAGTCGTAGCAAAATATGCCCCAGATTTCCAAATGACTTAACTATTGTGCAATATAGTTTAGTGTTGACAGATGCTAAATATGTTTGCCAAAATGATTTTTGTTTTATCATAGTTAATATGGAGCTATTCTTTCTGATTACCTGTGGCCCATAGGCTCAGTAGCTTCTTGAGAATATCCTTGTAAAACAATAGACATTATCCAACACTTTAAATTGATGCTTACATTTCTATTTCCTGTGATACAAAGGTATACTAGTCTAGTACATTTACAACCTGTATTCAAATATACATTCATAAGTTCAAAAAAAAAAGGAAGGTAGGATTAAGCAAATATTGAAGATGAATTCATCGTGTTTTCTAATAGCAAATAATGTCAGTTATGAAAGCTCTGTGAGGGAGCTTTTTCTTCTGTTTTCTACTGATTACCTGTGACCAACAGGCTCAGTAGTTTCAACATGCCTGGCACATAGCAGGTTGTCAATAAATATTTGTTGAATGAATAAATGAATTCCAAACAGCTTTTATTTTCTTTTAGACATGTCATCAGTTGAAGTTGGAGATTAATTCAATGCAAGGACAAGTTGCACAGGCCCAGAATACTTTAAAACAAAAGGAAAAAGAAGAGCAACAACTTCAGGGAAACATAAATGAGCTCAAGCAATTGACTGAACAGAAGAAGAAGCAAATTGAAGCACTCCAAGGAGAGATTAAAATTGCTGTTTCACAGAAGGTAGTGATATTTATTTACTTTTTATGAGAAGAAAAACTTTGCAATTAAGATAATAGGATGATTAACACAGATGAGTTGCAACATACAAAGGTTAAGATATGTTCAAAATATTTCTAAGTTAAAATGTATAAAAGCACTTGATTATATAATTACATATTTAAGTCTGGATTTCCATTCAGTATAATCATATTGTCAGATTATTATTTAAACTTCTAGCACTAATCATTTGTCTTTTTAGATTGACGTGAAACTGCCTTTTTGTAAAATAATGTATAACTAACACATAAAGTTAGAGAATAATATATGTAACATTTCTAGTGTATTAGGAAATTTTGAAGATATTTTGCCTATAGATCATCTTTGTTAAGGGAAGATGATCGATTAAGAACAAAAGCCACAAAGTGGTAAATATTAAAAAAAAATCAGTACTACTAGAGTCATATGGTTAAAATTGTTTGATATTTTAAGTTACATCATAATGGTTTCCATTTCCAAACCTATTCTAATTTATTATTAAGGATCCATTTTTCATTCTTAAAAAGATTTTAATACTTGTCCAGACCAGGAGTTGATAAAAATAGATTGTACTTAGTATAAAATATTTGAACAAACTGAATTTTTCCCTGCTGTTGCTATGTGCATATAAATTAATTTGTGACACACATTAGCTTTCTGGCCATAGAGAAGTAATTCATTTTTTTTGAGTTTAATAAAATGCAGTCATAGAGTTGTTGTGAGGATTGAGATAATGTATTTAAGGTACTTAGTACTGTGCCCACTGCAATGTGCAAATAAAACAAGTTGTTGGATATTATATGGAAGTATAATAGGAAAGAATGATTTAGTTAGGAAGTGTCAGTGTAGTGGATCATGCAGTGGTGGTCCATGACAAAGTGAAATAGGAAAAATAAGGATAATGTTTAAATGGGTATAGATGTGTATCTTCACACACACGTAAAGCACACAGGTGTACATGTATATGTACATACGCTTATCTAAAAAGGGTTTGCATAAGATTGTTTGGGAACCACTGATCAAAGATCTAGCAAGCAGGCTATAAGCCAACAGTCCCTGCACCAACTTTATTCAAAACATAATGTGGGAATACAGAACGAATAAAATATGACCTTCTACTCTCAAGTTGCTTATAATTTAATAAGGAAGCAGGTATGTAAAGAAAAAGGAAACTGTAATAGAAGGGAAAATGAAACAAGAACTTAAATAGAAATATAAGAAAAATGGGAACTTGGTGGAAATTTTGACTGGAGTGATCAGAAGTGACTTTCTGGAGGAGGTAGTGTGTTAATTGGTCCTTTGAAAATGATTATAATTTTTAAAAGTTAATGAAAGGGGAAAATTAGACATTTCAAAGGAAGGAAACAATGTTAGCAAAGTTTGCAAGACTTGAAAAATATCATTATAGACCATTAGCTATTGGAGTGCAGTAAGTGGAGAAGTATGGGGAGAGAAGGTTAAAGGATGGGATGAAGCCAGATCACCATGAATGTTGTGTAGTTATTTCTACTTAAAATTTTTAAGTATTAGAAAACTAAAGTTTTTTTAGGAAGGGAGTAATGTGATTATACGTGTTTTAGAGCAAATACCAATCAGTTTGTGAAGGATAAATTATAGGTGACTGACCCGCCTGTATTCTCCTTTGAAGCTTTAGATTGACTTCTGTTAAAGCAGTTATCAAACGATTATATTTGTCTGTTTCCTTATTTAACTTCCCTACTAGTAGATTTAAGGAGCCCTGGTGGCGTGGTGGTTAAGCGCTCGGCTGCCAACCAAAAGGTCAGTGGTTCGAACCCATCAGCCACTTCACAGGAGAAAGACGCGGCAGTCTGCTTATCTAAAGATTACAGCCTTGGTAACCTTATTGGGCAGTCTACTCTGTCCTGTAGGGTTGCTGATAGATTTGAGTTCTTTGAAGTCAGGGAACTGTCTTTTCTAGAAAGTAAGTTCTATCTCTCTCTTTTTGTTTTTGAATGAATGAATAAATCAGTTTGTCAATCAGAGGGAAGATGTTAAGTCCCAAACATGAGCCAAAGGGGACAGTTATGCTCATCACTGAGACCTTATGAAGGGCCCAGGTGAGAGCAATAATGGTGATTAAAGGGAAAGAAAATGAGTTTTGTGAAAAATGTTAAAGCATATTCTAGAAAATAAAATGTTTAAGGACAGTATAACTATAGTGTTCAACATGAAAAAGTTGTCTAGGAGTTCTTCAGTATGAAGAATCAAAATTAGGAACAGAACTCTACAAAAGGGAGATAACATGGGATGTCATCAAATAATGTGTAGGGAGATCAACCCCATCCCTGCCATAGGCTGGTTGTTGTTAGGTGCTGTTGAGTTGGTTCTGATTCATAGTGACCTTATGTACAACAGAACGAAACACTGCCCGATCCAGCGCCATCCTCATGATCGTTGTTATGCTGGAGCCCGTTGTTGCAGCCACTGTGTCATTCCATCGCGTTGAGGGTCTTCCTCTTTTTCGCTGACACTCTACTTTACCAAGCATGATGTCCTTCTCCAGGGACTGATCCCACCTCATAAAAATAACATGTCCAAAGTGCTTGAGATGAAGTCTCGCCATCCTCACTTCCAAGGAGCACTCTGGCTATATTTATTCCAAGACAGACTTGTTCGTTCTTCTGGCAGCCCATGATATATTTAGTGTTCTTCGCCAACACCATAATTCAAAGGCATCAGTTCTTCTGCAGTCTTCCTTATTCATTGTCCAGCTTTTGCATGCATATGAAGAGATTGAAAATACCATGGATTGGGTCAGTCGCAGCTTAGTCCTTAAAGTGACATCTTTGCTTTTTAACACTTTAAAGAGGTCTTTTGCATCAGATATGCCTAATGCAGTGAGTCATTTGATTTCTTGTCTGCTGCTTCCATGGACATTGATTGTGTATCCAAGTAAAAAGAAATCCTTACAATCTCATTATCTTCTCCGTTTATCATGACGTTTCTTATTGGTCTAGTTGTGAGGATTCGTTTTCTTTATGTTGAGGTCTAATCCATACTGAAGGATGTAGTCTTTGATCTTCATCAGTAAATGCCATAAGTCCTCTTCACTTTCAGCAAGCAAGGTTGTGTCATCTGCATATTGCAGGTTATTAGTGAGTCTTCCTGCAATCCTGCTGCCACGTTCTTCTTCACATAGTCCAGCTTCTCAGATTATTTGCTCAGCATACAGATTGAATAAGTATGGTGATAAGCAGTGAGCATCAATTTCTGTCAATCCTCCTCCTAGCTCTGTTGAATCCATCTTGTCTTCTCATTTACCCATGCCACAGCCTTACCTGTTGCCATTGCCATTGAGTCAATTCTGACTCATATCAACCCTATAGGACAGAGTAGAACTGCCCCATAGGGTTTCCAAGGAGCCACTAGTGGATTTGAACTGCCAACGTTTTGGTTAGCAGCTGAGCTCTTAACCACTGGACCACCATGGCTCCGCCACAGCCTTAGTTCAGGATATTATTTTCTTTTTTTTTTTTTTCTGGGTCATTGCAATAGCCTCTTAATAGGTGTCCCAGACCCTTGCCTTTTCCACTTCCAATCTGTTTGCCATTCACCCATTAATTCAAGAAACATTACCAGCCACCTATTTTGTGCTGTGGCATGATTCTAGATGCTGATGATATAGCAGTGAACAAAACAGAAAAGAACTTCTTCTAATGGAGCTTACACTTAACTAGGGAAAGAAACTAAACAGGATGATATGAAAGGTAGTTATCAGAGAGAGTCCTACTAAAAGTTGTGCTACCAAAGAAGCCTGTCTGAAGAGATTTGAGCTGAGACATAAATTACAAGGGTTAGCCATAAAAAGATCAGGGGAACAATTAGTCCAGAGGCCTTGAGGATAGAACAAGCTTGGTATTTTCTAAAAAGAGACTAGTATGGGTTGAGTGTAGGGGGAGAGGGGAAGAGTAATATGAGATTAACTCAGAAGTAGATGAGCCAGATTATACACATTAAACCTTGTAGATTATAACACAAAATGATACATTTTGTTCTACAGTCAATTAGAATCAGTAGAGAATTTTGAGCTGAAAATGATGAAATCTAAAAGATAAAGGGGGAAGCAGGGAAGGCATTGAAAAACTATTGCAGTAATCCAGACAGCACATGATGATGGCATGATTTAAAGTGTTAGTAGCGAATGATTTAGTGATAAATTTTAGGAGTTAGTCATCAGGATTTGGTAGATTAGATGGTAAGAGATAATAGAAAGAGGAATCAAGAATAACTCTAAGTTTGCGGCTTGTGTAAGTGGGATGGTAATGCCACATGTTGGGGAAGGAACAGTTTTTTGTTTGTTTTGTATGTGAAAGGGTATTGTCAGGAATCAAGCATTCTGCTTGAGGTAGCAGTCTGTCAGTCATCCAAGTGGAACTATCAGGAAAGTACTAGGATATAATGAGCCCAGAATTCAGGCAGAGAGGTGGGAGCTAGAGACATAGGTTCAGGAGTCAGTTGTAAATAGAAGATATATAAAGCCATGGGTCTAGATGAGATCTTACACGGAGAGAGTATATATAGAGTAAAAGAGGGCCTGGATTGGAACCCTAGGGTCCTGTGATATATAGAGATCAAGCAGAAGAAAATGAGCCAGTAAAAGATTTTGAGAAGGAATGGCCAGTACGGTAGGAGAAGAACCTAAAACACAAAGTACCCCAAAACCAGGTTGGAGGAAATGTTTTGAGGGGACATAATCAACTATGTCAAGTACTGCTAAGAGGTCAAGTAAGATGTGACCATGGACAAGAACGTTGGATTTTGGAACATGGTGGTCACTGGTGGCCTCAACAGCAGTGTCATTGAAATAGTATATTTATTTTAAAAGCCAGCAGCTTATTTCTATAGTATGGGTACCCATATTTTAGTTATGTCATAGTTTTTACATATCTCCTGATTGTTCTTAAAGACTTAAAGCAAATCTAGAGTTTAGAATAATTGGACCTATTTTTTTCTGTTTTGATATTAATAAAGGTGATTTGTAGATTTCCTAACTTGTTCTTAAATTTCAAAGAGTAGAGATTATATGCTTCAACACGGTAGTGGCTTTTTAAAATATCCTTCATGTAGAAGTTCCCCTTAGTTCAACCTTAAATTATGTATCTTCTGAGCCATCTAGCACTGCGTACTCCATTAGAACATAATTGTTACTTTCAGTCTCCTGAGACCTTGGTACTTAGGATTTCCCCAGGGAATTGCTTTTGTTTCTTTCTTTAATCGCTTTGGCGTTCTTGGTTTTTTAAATTGGGGTTTATTTGACTTTGTAACTTCGATTTTATAACTATATGGTAAGTAAGTTACTCTTTACTGAAGTAAAATAATTTTAGGGTTTAAATGCAGTTCATTTTGTTGGCAGCAATCTTAGTTGTGTGGATTTCTTTTTATATTTATAATTGGTTTTCGATGTGCGTAATGTTTTAAATAACTTGTATGTTTCAGACAGAGCTTGAGAATAAACTTCAACAACAGTTAACACAGGCAGCACAGGAGCTCACAGCAGAGAAAGAAAAAATGTCAGTATTACAAAACACCTATGGAAAAAGTCAGGAAACTCTGAAACAGCTTCAGTCTGATTTCTATGGGAAGGAATCTGAGCTTCTAGCCACAAGGCAAGATCTTAAGGTATAGCAAACCATATTATATCATAAAAAACTGAGTAAGTTGTTTTTAACATTCATTAAATGATTGATTTGAACCCAAAGGAGCAAGAGAACGTTAGTATTTGTGAAATACTATGGTTGTTTTCTATTAAATTAGCATTTTGGGGTATCAGGCTTTCTTTATTAAATTGTTTTATCTTGTAACAAAATATATATGTAAATGTCGATATTTAAAATAACGAATCTGTAATAGAAAAATAATTTGGAAATACATTAATTACTAATTATATTGTAAAGGGTTGGTATATACTAGTTTATCTAAGGACTTTACTGTCTTTATTTGAAAATAACAAAAAAATGGGCTGCTGTTAGCGTATCTAAGGATTTTTAAATGTAAACTACTTGTGAAAATGCAAGTGATTTTACTATTGCTTGTCAGGCAGTACTGACTTTAGTTTTATATACTTCTGTCCTTTCCAAGATTACCAAAATGCCTAATGATTAAAATTAGGAGATTATAGTTCAAAATAAACTTCACCTTAAACATCCAACCATGTATGGAAACTTTGTCCTTGACAATACTATTTGATTAGATAAGGTATCACATTTATTAAAGTAAAGGACATAAAAAATGGTAAGCATTTTTTATATAGCATGAGATATCAGTTCTCTAAGGGAAGTGGAATATTTGTATTCTCTTAGAGAAGATTTAGCCAGTTCTTTTTTTTTTGGTGTGTGTCAAGGTGAAGTATGTTTCCTGTTTCTTTCTTATGTTTGTTGTTTTCTTTAAAGTGTATTATTGCAAAAGTGCTGAAAACCACAGAATATTTAAAAATATATATTATACATAATATTAAAAATATGTGTATGTTGTTTATAAGCTGTTATCGATAAGGTTTTATGAAGGAGATAGGACTTAACTAGGTCCTGCAGGATGTGTAGAATCTGAATATGCAGAGAGTTCTGAGAAAGATCTCTTCAGATCAGGGCACATTTAAGAAAAGATGCTGTGATGGCAATGAGCAAAGCCAGGAGACAGTAAATTCAAAATTAGCAAGAGTTGTTATAACAAAAAAATATCACCTGACATTTAGGTGATGTCTTATTTTCTCTTCTCTGTAAGTAGCTTTATTATATTATTATTATTTTATAACACTATTGAAAAGGGGGAAGAGTTGTGGGAGTAGTTTGGATTCTATCCTAAAGGCTGTGGTGAACCCCTGAAGGGAATGTTTTCAGATTTGTATTTTAGGCAAATGACTGGCCACAGGATGAGGAGTGGATTATGGAGGAACGGCTGAATGTAGTGAGACAGAATGAGATTTGCACTGGTAACAACAGTAACGATGGAGAAAAGTGGATGAATTTAAAAGACATTTAGGAGATAGAAGAGATGAAACTTAATGATTGATTATAAAAGTCCTGTAGCCACACACTCTTTTTTCATATGGGTGTATTATTTACCTAAGAACATGACATAATAATAGGATTTATGTCTCTTAAACCAATATTCTTTTATTAAGCAACAAATTTTATTATGTCTGAAAGTTACTTCATATAATAATAATTTTAGTCATGAATGAATAATTTAAATATAAATATGGGCAAAAAGAAAAAGGGAGGACAAGGCTGCTATAAAGTTTTAGAACTGTTAAGAGACCTTGGATAGAGCCTCTGTTCCGAAACTCTCCTGTTACAGATGCGGGGACCAAGGCTCAGCTTGATTGTGACAGGCCCCGTGCTTCACAGTAATAGAACCATGATTACATCTCAGTTGTTCTCACTCATAGGCCTTTATTCTTTATTCTTTTTGCTACCAGTTTGCCAGATTTTTTTTTTTTTTTTTTAACAAAGTAGAAGATTGATAAATTCTAAACTAATGGTTCCAAAGTGAGAAGTACCTGAACTACTTAGGAAGTTAATTAAAATTTTAAAAAAGTAAATTCCTAGGGAAGTTCAAATGATATTTATCGACCAGAATAAGAGATGGTTATCAACCATTATTTTTCTTTTGCTTCAGTGACGTTTTATGATCTCGTTGTTTATAAGAAAGGAGGAGAGAGATTCAGAACCTAACAACATGACACCTACCTACCTAAATCAAGGCTGTGGGTTGTATATACACTCCAGGACACCAGTAGAATGGAAGACGGTCTGGCCTGATCTTTGCCTTTAGCACCATCTGCTGGATTATTTGTAAAATACTTAAGTTTGTTGACTGGATATTTCAAATTGGCTTTGAGTCAGAGTTGACTCTATGGCAACGGGTTTGGTTTGTTTTTTTTATGCTTACTTATTAAGAAAAGGTAGAAGTGCAATTTAACTATAAATTTTGTACCCTGAGTTAAGTGAAAATTCTGGGATAATAAGTTTGGAATTAAATATGAATCTTCTTAACCTAGTACTGTCATTTCATCTGCCCATTTCCACTGTCCCTTCTGTCATTTCATCAGACATTAAGAAAAATTAGTAACTAAGAATTTCAAGGTTTTATTTTGAAGGAAGTAAATGGGAAAATTTGCTGGTCAGACAAAAATTAATAGCTACCACAGAACACTGCAGAGATTTTTTTAGCTGGGGAACTATAATGTGATTGGCATAATCAGAGTCACGGTTGGTAGCTGAACCACTCTCAAGGACTTGTCTATTCCAATTGAAGTAGATGGGTTAAAGATAACCTCCCCCCTCCCCCCCAGAAAAAAACAGAGAACAGGAGAGGGGTTCCCCAAGGGAAGAGATGCTGAGCAGATGAAAATAACATGGTCTGCTACAAGAAAGATAAAAGGAACATTTAAAATGCATGGTTAGTATACCATTGAGTGACACAGATAAATATTCAGAGATAGGTAGAGCAATATATATGTCTTGGCATCTTCAGAAAAGATTTCATAGAGCAGTCAGGATTTTGAGTTTGACTTTAAAGAATTAGCCACTGGGTTTTGTGAGTTTAAAATTTTATAGGCTGTTATTTAAACCAAGGATATTTTGAATTCTTGTGGTCAGGGGTGAGGGTTGCTTTCCAGGCTCTAGCAGACCTTGGTATTCTTTAGCATCATATCAAGACCTCTGTTATCTAATTACGGTTGCTATAGATTGTATGTACTAGGCTTTGTCAAATTTTAGTCTTTTTATGTGAAATTACTCTCACTCTTGGTGAAGCCTAGTCAATTCCCATGTATACCATAGAGTCTTCTGTGAGCCACATTCCACAGAGAGCTCTCAGACTCACTGTTTATCTGTGTATTTGGCACATAGCATATACACTACTGCCTTGTTAATCTTCCATTTGACACGCTTGTTCTGTTCATCAAGCTATCTGGTAAGCTCCTTTAAGTCAAAGACTGTCTTATATCTTCCTGCTGTATCATAATATACTCAGTTAATGGTTAGCTCCCTGATTAATAAAGGAGTAGATGTCTTTAGGTGATTCCTGGGAGGGGGGGTGGGGGGAAGGAGTCTTAGTATCTTAGTGTTCTACTGGCAGCCATAAGAATTGAAATATAATTTATATCAGAAAGACTTCTTAATTAGGTTATTTGAAGGAATAAACTTTTTCAGGAATCTTAAGAAGCCCCTTAAATGATGTCTTAATTCAGTTTTTTGTTTTTCATTCTTTTTAATTGAATACTTACTTTACTATGTACAAACCTAACTGGCAGGGCTCCCTTCCTGAATTATATCTTCTGTCTCTTCTTCAAAAGACCTGTATTTCCAATAAGGAAGACCAGCTTATTCTAGATGGTAGAAGAGCATCTTAGAGTTGATTCCCCTTCACTACTGATTCTTAGCAGTAGCAGCTGAGAGTGGCGAGGTTCCTGCCATTCCCAGTACCCACTTGTTACATATCTACCTAAAAATGAAACCTGATAGTCAGAAAGCTTGTCGTTTACCCAACTTCAGCTTCTCAATATACTTGGGCCTCAGAACAGTCAGTAACTATGGACTCTGACAGTCAGTCATTTCTGACAACCATATAGATGGAAAGATTAGATGCCCTTCTCAGGATTAGAGCCTCAGTTGTCTAGCTGGCTTTTCTCTTTTAGTTTACGTGATCCCAAGTTGGTAGATAGGAAATACAATTTTTTTTCCAAGACAAAAAACCCATCTTACTTATTAAAGATTCTTAGCATGCCAAGGGATATCATAGATCCTGTAAGACATGCATGTATACATAATGTAACTTTTAAAAAATGACTCTCTTTAATTGCTCCCCCTGTCTTCTCTCTAATCATTAATGTTCTCTGAGTGTATTTGATATGGTCCCAACTTATTTGATATTCCTTCATATCACCTAGTCATTATTGAAGATATAATAAACATTTAGTAAATACTTAGATTGATTTCTCAAGGTTTTGCAATTGCTTCAGTCTTAGAGATTTGAATTTCATACTATAAATGTTTTCCATATGCAAGAGAATTAATAATCTAGAATTTTTTTCTCTTTTACTTGATCTTTCTGAAGGGCTATCTTTTTATACTATAGTGCTTCCCATAGTGCTTAAAACTATTATGTTTCTGTTGAAATTTGTTGAAAAATAGCATATTATAATTTGGGGAACTTGTTTTTCTAAGTCTGTAGAAGAGAAGCTTTCTCTAGCACAGGAGGACTTGATTTCAAACAGAAGTCAAATTGAAAACCAAAAAAAATTGATTCAAGAACTGAAGACTGCCAAGGCTACTTTGGAGCAGGATTCAGCTAAGAAGGAACAACAATTGAAGGAGCAGTGTAAAGCACTACAAGATATTCAAAAAGAAAAGGTATTTTATTTTTCTGACTTAAGTCTAGAATCTTAAAGAGTACAGTGGTTGTAGACAGCATACCCTTACTCAGTACAGATATCACCTTTATTTTCAACAGCTGTTTCAAATGGCCTCTAGTTTCTGATAAAATGCTTTTGATAATTGGAATTTTAATGCTAAGAAGTACTTGTTAATAGCCACTTTGTCATTTCTACCCATTTTCCTTACTGCCCTTTTTCATTTTACAAGCAGATGTATTTTCCCATCAGAGACCTTCGGTTATTTGAAAACAGACATTATAGCCCCTCAGCTATTTCTCAATTAACATGCCATCCTCTAGATGTGTGAATAAAATAATACAAGGTCTAGAAATAATTGCTAAACTTGTTAAGAATTCTTAAAATTAGGTGCCAGCTTTTTCTTTAGGGGAGTAGGGATGTGTTTAAAAATATACGCTTATATAAAAGATGCTAAGTTATAAAGTTGAAAGCACTGGTTTATATGACGAGTACATTAAAAAAGAAAACTTAAATTCTATGTGAAAGAGAAATTCAGATTTTAGGAAGCAATTTATCTTTGGTTTTATCATTGAAATCATATATTTCTGTTGTGTGCCATTGAGTCAATTCTGACTCATAGCAACCCTGTAGGACAGAGTAGAACTGCCCTATATGGTTTCCAAGGCTGTAATCTTTATGGAAGCAGACTGCCACATCTTTCTCCTTTGGAGCAGCTAGTGGCTTTGAACCGCTGACCTTTTGGTTAGCAGCCATACTCTTAACCACTGTGCCACCAGGCCTATTATTCTCAAGTGTACAATTCCTGTAGTTCTTGGTGAATTCTGAATTATGCAGTTCCTGAAATTCTGTTATTAAGAAAACATCTGGGATGTTTTTGTGGAGGTAGAGATGGTGAAAACTGGAGTGAAATTCAAGATTCATGCCTGAAGTTTAGAAAATGTTGACAGAGCTATAATTTATAGCCTGCACTCATCTGTCAGTTTGTTGTACTGTGGGGACTTGTGTGTTACTGTGATGCTGGAAGCTATGCCACTGGTATTCAAATACCAGCAGGGTCACCCATGGTGGACAGGTTTCGGCTGAGCTTCCAGACTAAGACAGGCTAGGAAGAAGGGCCTGGTGGTCTACTTTTGAAAAGAATTATCCAGTGAAAACCTTATGAATAGCAGTGGAACATTGTCTGATACAGTGCTGGAAGATGCGCCTCTCAGGTTGGAAGGCACTCAAAAGACTGGGGAAGAGCTGCCTCCTCAAAGTAGTTGTTGTTATTAGGTGCCATCGAGTCAGTTCCCACTCATAGCGACCCTATAGGACAGAGTAGAACTGCCCCATAGGGTTTCCAAGGAGTGGCTGGTGGATTTGAACTGCCAACCTTTTGGTTAGCAGCCAAGCTCTTAACCACTACACTACCAGGGCTACTTCAAAGTAGAGTCGACCTTAATGACATGGATGGAGTCAAGCTTTTGGGACTTTCATTTGCTGATGTGGCATGACTCAAAATGAGAAGAAACAGCTGCAAACATTCATTAATTATCGGAATGTGGAATGTATGAAGTATGAATCTGGGAAAATTGGAATTTGTCAAAAATGAAATGGAATGCATAGACATCAATATCCTAGGCATTAGTGAGCTGAAATGGACTAGTACTGGCCATTTTGAATTAGACAATCATATGGTCGTCTATGCTGGGAATGACAACTTGAAGAGGAATGGTGTTGCATTCATCGTCAAAAAGAACATTTCAAGATCTGTCCTGAAGTACAGCTCTGTCAGTGATAGGATAATATCCATACACGTACAAGGAATGCCAGTTAATATGACTCTTATTCAAATTTATGCACCAACTACTAAGGCCAAAGATGAAAACATTGAAGATTTTTACTAACTTCTGCAGTCTGAAATTGATTGAACATGCAATCAGTATGTACTGATAATTGCTGGTGATTGGAATGTGAAAGTTGGAAACAAAGAAGTATCGGTAGTTGGAAATAATGGCCTTGGTGATAGAAATGATGCCAGAGATCACATGTTAGAATTTTGCAAGACCAATGACTTCTTCATTGCAAATACCATTTTTCAACTTCATAAATGGTCACTATACACATGGACCTCGCCAGATGGAATACACAGGAATCAAATCAACTACATCTGTGGAAAGAGATGATGGAAAAGCTCGATACCATAGGTCAGAACAAGGCCAGGGGCTGACTGTAGAACAGAACATCAGTTGCTCATATGCAAGTTCAAGATGAAGCTGAAGAAAATTAGAACAAGTCCACAAGAGCCAAAGTATGACCTTGTGTATATCCCACCTGGATTTAGAGACCTTCTAAAGAATAGATTTGATGCATTGAACACTAATGACCGAAGACCAGACGAGTTGTGGAATGATATCAAGGACGTCATACTTGAAGAAAACAAAGAGTTCATTAAAAAGTCGGGAAAGAAAGAAAAGACCAAAATGGATGTCAGAAGAGACTCTGAAACTTGCTGTTGAGTGTCGACTAGCTAAAGCAAATGAAAGAAGTGATGAAGTAAAAAGGCTGAACAAGATTTCAAAGGTGGGCTCGAGAAGACAACGTTAAGTATTATAATGACATATGCAAAGACCTGGAGTTAGAAAACCAAAAGGAAAAAACACATTCGACATTTCTCAAACTGAAAACTGAAGAAAAAAATTCAAGCCTTGAGTTGCAGTATTGAAGGATTCTGTGGGGAAAATATGAAACACACAGGAAGCATCAAAAACAGGTGGAAGGAATACCCAGAGTCACCATACCAAAAAGAATTCGTCAACATTCAGCCATGTCAAGAGGATAGCATATGATCAAGAACCAATGATACTGAAGGAAGAGATCCAAGCTGTACTAAAGGCATTGGTGGAATACCAGTCGAGATGTTTCAGCAAACGGATGCAGTGCTGGAAGTGCTTACTCGTCTATGCCAAGAAATCTGAAACACAGCTAGCTACCTGGCCAACTGACTGGAGGAGATCCATATTTATGGCTATTCCAAAGAAAGGTGATCCAACCAAATGTGGAGATTATCGAACGATATCATTAGTATCACATGCAAGTAAAATTTTGCTGAAGATCATTCAAAAGCAGCTGCAGCAGTACCTTGACAGGGAACTGCCAGAAATTCAAGCCAGATTCAGAAGAGGACGTGGAATGAGGGATGCCATTGCTGATGTCAGATGGATCCTGGCCAAAAGCAGAGAATACTAGAAGGATGTTTAACAAATCATGGATAACACTGCGAAGAATAGGAATTCCAGAACACTTAATTGTGCTCATGAGGAACCTGTACATAGATCAACAGGCAGTGGTTTGAACAGAACAAGGGGATACTTTGTGGTTTAAAGTCAGGAATGGTGTGCGTCAGGGTTGTATCCTTTCACCATACCTATTCAATCTATGTGCTGAGCGAATAATGCAAGAAGCTGGACTGTATGAAGAAGAGCAGGGCATCAGGATTGAAGGAAGACTCATTAACAACCTGCGTTATGCAGATGACACAACTTTGCTTGCTGAAAGTGAAGAGGACTTGAAGCACTTAGTGATGAAGATCGAAGATCATAGCCTTCAGTATGGATTACACCTCAACATAAAGAAAACAAAAATCCTCACAACTGGAGCAATAAGCAACATCATGGTAAATGGAGAAAAGACTGAAGTTGTCAAGGATTTCATTTTACTTGGATCTACAATCAACACCCATGGAAGCAGCAGTCAGGAAATCAAAAGGTGCATCACACTGGGCAAATCTGCTGCAAAAGACCTCATGAAAGTGTTAAAAAGCAAAAATGTCACCTTGAAGACTAAGGTTTGCCTGACCCAAGCCATGATGTTTTCATTTGCCTCATATGCTTGCAAAAGCTGGACAACGAATAAGGAAGACCGAAGAAGAACTCATGCCTTTGAAATATGGTGTTGGCGGAGAATTTTGAATATACCACGGACTGCCAAAGGAATGAACAAA